>NW_010233684.1:5303-15845 GCF_000690775.1 Eurypyga helias
CACACTCCTATGGGACCAGGGTTCCTACAGACACATACCACCAAACTTCTCTGTGCTCCATAGTCAAGGGTTGATGTCATGTATATTCCTTAGGTCTTGAAGCTGCTGGGTTGTAGTATTTCTGTGCTAGAGGTTTCCATCTCTTAAATTGAGTTCATAGTACTAATGTCAAGCAAAATGCATTCAAAACTGCAAGCTGGTCAGGGAAGTCCTGTAATGCTGTCAGTAAAAGTGATTTTAATTTTCGTATAATAAAGAAATTCATATTAGAATTGCTGCCTCTTTGAATCTTGGCGGTGACTGGGCAGCAGTCCATTCCAACCTCATAACAGCAAGTCTGCAGTCTGCTTTGCAGAAGGGTGCAATAGCCCCATTTTCCTGGTCATCTGGAAAACTATCCCAAATTTCTCTCTCCCTTCATGGATGCAAGACACCTAATGAGAGATTGCTTCCTCTGATGCATCTTCTGCCACTTTATAGCCTGTGACATAACAGCAGTAGAGAAGCAGCTTCCTGACATGAGCTCCATACATGACACACTGTGGACAGACCCTGGCCTTTAGTGTTAATTTGATTTTCACTTACCCAATTAATCTATATTCGCTCTACCCAGTGAAATAAAATAAATGGGAAAGGGCCACTACTAACTCATCATGCTGTAAGAGATTAAAATAGTCGGGTAAGTAAGCCCAGTTAAGTACATTACTTTGAAATGGAGGGATTAGAATGATTTCTAACATTATACTCTGTCTTTGTTATTTCATCATTCAATATCTTCTGCTTCAGAATCCTAAATCCCAGGAACCTGTTACACTGGATTTTTTAGATGCTGAATTGGAAAATGATATTAAAGTTGAGGTGAGATTACCTGGTTTCTTAGTACCTATTGCTTCTATTTTACTGTATGATAACTGAAAAGCAATACATTTTAGATTTTGAATGGTAATCTATTTAATTATAAATTTCAATTTTAAATGCATCAAAATGATGAATTTATAGACAGATAAAGTTTTAATGAAACAAACTGAGAAGTGGTATTATTCATAGGCAAGGGCAAAGCATTGTATTCCTCTCATTTTGAAAGGCACCATGATTGCTGTTTAAATCATTCTTCCTCATTAAGTAACAATCCCTGGGGAGGGGGTTTATTAACTTTTTCAGAAAAGAACATTTTTTAATAGGATATTAATGTATTTCCTGAAATTTTTAAAGTATTTCCCTATCTCTTACTAACACAGGATTGTTGCTGTGGTGAGAGAGAAAACTAAGAACTGAAATTAAGTTTTGGCAACAAATTAAATCCTCTGTATATTTGTCAGTTACTAGTTTTGTAATATATTCAGTCATCAGAATTTTTAGAAAGAGTTTGTTAGTTTTGTGAAATTAAATGGGGGGGTTTAGAACATTTTACATTTTTTAAACTTACTTACTCACTTCATTTGAAAGTGTTCTTTCCCAATGACACTACTGGTATCTGTCAAATTCCACCTTAAGATTCTTTGAATCCTGATCCAAAGAGGAATTAGGCTCAGACTGGTATCAAAATGTTTTTGTGAATCACTGCTGCTACCAGAATCACAGATGTGCCGGGAAGTATGAAAAATGCTAGTCAAAACTCCTTCTCGTATACACAGAGTTCATACTCTCTCTAGTGCTCAACTTCAGGGAGGTTTATGGGATGGTCTTGCTATGTAAATTACACCAGAAGTGCTGCTTCATAACTCTGCCCATTAAGTATGTATGTGGATAAAGTAACTTCTAATTAGAAAAATCTGAAAATTGTAAATTTACCGGGTTTTTTTAGAGTTATGACTTTCATATGAATTACCATTTTCTGTGTCTGTATGAAGTACTTCAAATCACTGAAAACATTATTCATGTTACATGCAACACCTAGGTTCGTGGGGTTTTTTATTTCTTCTTTCTTGCCAATAGATTCGGAAAAAAATGATAGATGGAGAAAGTGGAGAAAAAACATTTGAAACACTGGTCAAGTCCCAGGATGAGGTAAGATAGGAACACAGGCAATTACATTTACAGGAACAAACAAAACCAGAAAAACACTGTGAAATGGTGAAAAGATGTTAATTTTGTCAGTTTGTATCATTTTCCCTCTAGATTTGCTGGTTTTACTGGCTTATAGTAAAAGAAATTATGCACTTATGAAAAGAAGAATTGTTTTGTTTCTTGGTTTCTTTGGTGCATCATTAATCAGGCAGTTGTTGATGAGGTCTTACACTCTGTTCACCAGGAAATGGACCCAGCCTACTTCTATGTATGAATCACAAAAGAAAGTACTTAATTTGCTTGCAAAGATGTGTGAGGATGGTTTTGGTAGTTTATATTGTGGTTGAATGGGAAGAAAGTAGTGAGAAAATAAATATAATATTTATATCCCGTAAATGAAGAATATTTGGGATAAGCAAATTCATCTTACAGCTATATTATGTACATGAGGAGACACTCAAATTTGATAAGGATTCTTACATGTATGCTCTAATTGTTGGGGACCTTAATGAGGAGAAATAATGACTGCTGTGCCAAAGGAGCAGTTGTGGACAGAGTAGGCCTCGCAGTTACTGTTGTAGAAAGAGAGTCATCTGGGGAGGTCAGCCCCATCCGATGTCAGTTCTGCTACCTCACCTGGGTCAGAAGCCCATTTTGTCTAAGAAACCACCAGCCTGTCCACCTATTCTGAAGGGAGACTGGGCCATTCCTGATCCGCTGTTGGAGAGTCCAAAGTCCTGCTGACATCCGCGCCGGGGATAAGCTGCTCCTGCAGGGAGGGACTCAGGGAGATTTTCAGACTTGTGTTGTTGTTTTGTTTAAGGAGTGCCTTTCCAGTTTATGGGTGAAAAGGGCTCTGTGCAGGCATTTAGAAAAGGGAGCATTAGGTCACAAAAATACAGTAAGGTTGTACTTGCTCTACTGAGGTTACACAAGAAATAGCAAAGTTGTTGAAGATGTCTCAGGCTGTCCATGCATTTCTCAGGCTGTGACAAAAAAAGGCCTGCTACAGTTGGTCCTGCAACTGTTTTCCCGAAGAGGGAGGGAGGGGAAGCATTTACACTTGGAAACGCTGGAGTCGGGTGCAGCACCGGGGTGGGCAGCGGAGATGTGATGTCCCTGAGCGCATGAGAATGTGTCAGATGCTTCAAGTGCACAATCAAATTAATTTCCCTCGCCTTCACTTGCACCATGGTACAAGATTTCTTCCTCTACTTGGACCTCGGAGAGAAGAAGGGAGCAGCCAGAGATGGCTGGCAACGGTGACTGCTTCAAGCCGTTGCACCGTCCCAGCTCCAGGCTGCTAAAGCCAGAATAAAGCTGCTTCAGACCATGGGCCGTGCATGAGCCATGCATCACTTAGGACTTGATAGATTCCTCCGTTTTCTTATAAAAAGGAACTGACATTTGCAGTCTTGAGGCTTAAAATTGATGTCCTTTTTGTTTTGCTTTTTGGTTTAAGTCTGCATTGCTCTCCTTTTGTGTTGCAGCTGGGCCCAGCAGTGTCTTGGGAGATGACCTCATACAACAGCATAGAGACTGGACTCGTAGCGAGCGTGGGTGGGGTGCGCTGAAGTCTCCCAAGGCCTCAGGGGCTTTCCAGCTAGCAGAGGGGATGCCATAGGAACAAAAGCATTGCCACATTTGGGCAGCCGGGGTGGGCAGTAGTGAAAACTGAAGGGTCACAAAAACGGCAGGAACGTGTGTAGGTTGTTTGCAGCGAGCAGCTGAGGATTGGGGGGTCTCCGACGGCTCAGTGGTGCAGTAGGCAAACAGGAGCTGACGTATGAGGACGTGTGATCAGCTGGGTTATCTTTGAAGGGAGATTTCAGCCAATTCGCTTTCATGCATGTTCACGGTGCTGGTGGCAGCAGGATGTAATGAGCCCGGTTTTTATCTTCCTTCCCTCCCACCTTGCACACTGCTTTTCTCTTGCCAGCATCCATGGTGTGCAACCCACGGCACTGTGTCTTGCTTGGAGGGAATGGCAGCGCTAGGTTCAAGTGTCAATAAGTATTCTTATTGAAGTAATAGTAATAGTAATAGTATAGGCACTTTATTAAATATAAATAGGCTTGGATAGGAATATCTTCAACTAGCTTTTTACCTTAAATATGAAATATATCAAGACATTAGACATTGATATATGCATCTTTTTTGTTTTCCCTTTCCTTTATTTTCCATTTTTTCTTTCCAAAATTACTATGAAATTATTTACACTGTCATACCTGTACTGAAAAGCAGCAGCCAGGTAATGAGAAGGTTTCAAATTACAGATGTCAAAAAAGACCCGTGGTTATTTTCACACTTTTGTTTTACACTTTTTGTTTTGAAAGAGGTAATGCAGAGGTATACCTGTGGGACCTTCCACCGATGTTTGTAAAGTTGTGGTGCAACAGCTGCACAGATTTCATTGCTGGCCTGCTTACAAATCTCTGATTGTAAAATAATATATTGAAGCTGGCATAAACATGTAGTTTTCAAAGTGGAAAATTGAGTAAAACAATGTTGGGCAGGTGCATTAATGGTTAAATCTATGGCGAACTGTGGGACTGTGTCGATCACATTATTTTTCATACCAAAAGACAATAAATAGTAAAGCTTATCCTAATGTATTAAGTTATTAAAAACTAAACATTAACTTCAGTGTTAAATTTTTCACAAATACAAGGCCCTCCTAATGAGATAAGAAACACATACAAATTTAGAATGGGGTGTGTATACAATCAGGATTACCTGGCTGTGCCTGTAGATATGACTCAGATGTAAATGCATTTAGCCAGTGGTACTATGACCTGAAAGCACAGGCACTGGGTTTTCTGTTGTTAAAGTTATCTACAAAGTATATTTATAATTGAATTTTTTTCTTTTAATTATTCAACTAGAAAATGGCCCAGGAAGGAGATAACCTTTTTTTTTTTTTTTAATTTAAATAACATAGAAGAAGGTTTACATAGGCCTGGCCAATGAGTTTAAAAGGGTAAATGATAGGTCATGTTTTTCTGGGTTTATTGAAATTTGTATTTTGTTAATGTTCAGTAAAAAGGATATAGGTGATTCTTTCTCATAATACAAGTTTGGAAAACGTTTAAGAGAAGGAGTTGCAGCTCAGCTCATGCTTTTAGCAAAATATTAAATAGAATTCCAACAGATTTGTACTTGATTTCACACTGTATTTCTCAAGAAAAGGCTATGCTTGTTGAAGCTCCAGAGTTAATAGTTTATTTTTCATCAATATCTCTTTGTAGAGATATATTGATAAAGGAAACAGAACATATACATGGACTGCTGTGAATGGCACTGATTACAGGTAACTCATTTCTGTTCTCTGACTTCTTTCATGTAGTTAAATGTCCTTTTTGTTTATTTTGGTTAATATTTTTGTGCGACCTTTTCTATACTAGCTGTATCAGTAACAATCAGTAACAGATCATCTTGTGTCTAGGCCTGTAGGATTTTCTGGGTTGCTTTATAGATCAGAATTGTGGCTTTGTCTAAGGACCAGAACCTCAGTCTTTCATCCAAATGCTGAGATTTATCACTAGGGTATTTCAGTATGCAGGAAAAACTGCTCTTTATGATTGATGTCGAAGATCTTGGTTTTCCTCCTACTTTCTGTATCACAGTGTACTTTGATTCTCAACTGTACACTTTCTTTTAGATTCCTCCTCCCATTTCATCTTTTCTTTTCATTGTCTACATATTCTTGTTTTAATATACATATTAAAAAGGAAGATGCAATATTTTTGTCTAGATAAAAAATATGACATGTTTTGGGCATGACTTTTTCAGTCATAGCCATTGCTGATCTCATGACTTTGCTAACCTTCATGTCAGATTACAGAGGCAGGAACCACGCTACTGATTATCTCTGAAATCCATAATTATTTATTACAGATAAATTATGTTTGTAATTATGTAACGGTAATTATGTGTGTAAAAGCTATATGGTGAATGGCAGCAGGAGCAAATGAAGTAATGGGTAAAAGCACATCTCTCCTTGAAGACAACATTGGTGTGTATATTATTTCAAAGATTTGTTTACAGAGGACACAGCTCTGTAACATTAGAAGGAATGTAGGAAATTGACATTATCCAGAACAAATTTAAGTTTACCAAGTTGCAGAAAAGTTAAATTGCTCTAGTTAAAACTCAATGGTAAAAATATTGAGTCAAAGTTTTACCAAAATAGTGTTTTTATGGTGATGAATTTCAGTAGTCCTCAGGCAAGCTGGTTCCCATTTTCTGTTTTGTTCTGCACAGGTTTACAGCCCATGAGAATGCCATTGTTAATTTGCATGTAAAACCAAACATGTCAGTTTTAAGAGAACACAAATGTAGGATCTTTGATTCAGCATCCCTTTTTTTTTTTTTTTTTTTGTTGAACTACCTCTATCTTTAGTAAGAAAGAAAGGGGTTTTTTACCAGACTAAGCCGTCCGGCGATCAATAAAGAAATGCATTTGATTTATATGACGACTTAATTCTTACTGAGTTTCCTGGCATGAGATACCGCAATAAATCCATGGAGTCACATGGCAGAAAACCTATTAAATTAAAAATTATGGATTTTAATTAGCAATTTCTGCTAGCAGTAACTGTTAATGACAGGTAAACTGCTACGGATTTCCTCAGAGGAAAATTGGTAGAAGTCTATCATTACATATTCAGGGATCTCACATTCTGTTTAAATGGCAAATGTATCATTAAAGGTCATCTCATTTATGGCTCAATTGTACAACTTTTTTAAGGTTAATTTCTGTGGCTATCCATTAGAAACCATTGCAGTTCTACAGTGATGAAAACTGAGTGCAAAATTTAAGGATGCGAGATGGTAGATGATGCTTTTAATGACTATTTGTACCTCCTGTCCTTTACATACCTTTTTAGAACTGAACATGTGGGAATACACATACTGGATTTAGTTCAAAAAGAACAAAAATAAGCATAATCTAAAAGAAATACGTTGCAAATGCTTTGCAAATCTTAAAATGTTATTGCACAATGATGTTCAAGGATTTTAGTGGTGACTGCATGATTCAAGAAAACATTTTGTATCTTGAATGTAATTTGAATTCAAGTATTTCCAGATACATTTCCTAATGAATGCCAATAGTTGTTTTATTAGTAAAAGGAGAGTATGATATGATATATGATGCATACAAATCAGTGCAATACCACATGCTGATTTTTACAGTCAGTGATCACTTTGATGTGTTACATTAGGATGCCAAATGTGATAGAGGAAAATACAAGCAATCATGTATTTGATTATTTGCAATTATTTGGAAATTCCTCGCTTATCCATTAAAAAATGGTTTTATACTTAAAAGCATAAATAAGATGGAAAACAAGGACAGGGAACCTCAAGACCAGCATGAACCTGCTTGTGTTTCTTACAAAGTGTGAGGCTGGTATTTCATTATGTGACTATCTTGTATCATGATAATCCAACTTCCAAACTTGTTTATTGCTTTCAAAACACACAGAAGCTGAAACTGGAAAACCGCTGCAAATAACATAATTGCTTTACTTGTCTCACTTCTATTGCAGTTTGGCATTGGTGTTACCATCATACAGCTTTTATTATATTAAAGCCAAAATAGAAGAACCAATAACTCAAGCCAGATGTAAGTACTGTGAAGGTTCCCTGAGTTTACCTAGTATTGCCAAGTCTCAGACTCACTCAAAAAAGCAATGTTTAAAATTCATAAATTTTGTGGAATTCACTGATGTTATCATGATGTACCCAAAATCTGCAGCAATGATTCTAACCCATTGTAACATCCAAGGTACAAGAAATATTCTATACAGATAGAATATGTGCAGGTACCCCAGTTCCACTGACAATCCTTTCCCCTTGCTCTGTGCCTATAGAATCATTGCTTTGTGTATCCTCTGTTGCTGTCATTTTAAGGGTCTGGATATTATTTTCTCCTTCTATTAGCTAAATGTCGTAGTACAGACTATAAGAGTAAAGCCTGTTTTGTTATTTTTACAGTAGTTACAGAGAAATATTTAGCAAATTACCTCTGCTGCCCGTAGAAACAAGCACTGTTTGGTTTGGCGTGCAGCTAGGTTTTTCTTTTGCCTTCTAAAATTAGTTTTAGTGGATGCCTGTAATGTATTTTTGGACTAGACCAATTTCAAGCCATTTACAGATTCTGGAGAGATAACTGGAGATGATATTTGTGAGTATTCAAATGCTTTTTGATTATTAGGTGCAGGTAACTGTAATCTAGATAGTAGACAAAATAGAACCCATCACATTCTTTTAAGTTTATCCAAGTGTTACGATAAGCTTGAACAAATATGCAGTTAACTAGAAAGTTAGAAAAGCACTATGAATCTCTGTGACAGGCATAGATAATGTTAGTTTAGAGAAAACTTGGTTAGCACTAAATCACTTTTGCCATCGCGTCCTGCATATGGGCTAGGATATAGCAAGTTTTTAATAATCAGAGATTTATTTTGTAACATTGTCAAATAGTAAGTGGTTTAAAATTAAAGTTTTAGTGAATGAATATGTTTCTCTTTATGAATTAGATCATCTGGTTTTGCACTTATGCCAGTATAACCTGCAAAACAGACCCTTGAAATAGCCACAGTATATAGAAGGTACTTGAGAAATAGCTGAGAAAGACATATTCTTCAGTCTTCAAAAATGTTTGTCTTTTTTCCAAATTACAGCTGTATGTAAATTGAACCTTTGCTCTATCTATGCACAATATTTTTATTCAAGGGGCTGTTTGAATAAAATATTGTTTTGTGACCCCTTTTGCTTTACCCTGTTTTTTTCTGTTTCCCTGCTTTCTCTTTCTGATGGATAGTCGCAATCAAAAAGGGCAAGTATATTCTTGTTGCTCAATTTCCTTTTGTTTACTGCAGTTGATATTTTTCACTTATATTTCTATTCCTACTGGATATTCTCCTCTGTAGTTCTCATCTCAGGATTTTTCCCATCATCACTGGGTACCATAGCAATAGAAAGGAAAAAAAAAAAAACCCCAAAAAAAATTTTTCTGTTTTCATGCACATTTTGATATGTTGATAATCTCTAATCCTTCTTTGTCTGGTCCTATCAGTGTTCAGTGACACCAGCTTTTAAAACCATTATTCTCAGTAGCATTGAAAATGATGCTTATATGGATGCATCTCTTAAACCCTATTGCAGAATATCCTAGAAGCATTTTTCTTCATGTTCTAACAACTCAGTGTACCAAATATTTCTTTGTATTAGACTGTAATTCTAATGAAAACATCTCATATGTTTTCATGCTAATGAAATGTCTTATCAAAGTAAGTTGTTAGATATGTTATTGTTACCAGCTGGATGTTGTATATAGTAGTCAAGTAATTTCTTCCTATACTGTGAAATACTGAGTATATGGTATATTAGTATTGAAGTGTCTCAAAATAAACATTTCTTCCTAAATTCGTGGATGCATGCAAAAGAGAGTCAGATATTGTGAAAAGAAAAATGTTGGCAAATGGCGCATTTTACTTACTTGGGGTTTACTCTTCATCTTTGTAGTTTCAGAAACACTGAAGCCTGAACATTTTGATGAAGCTGGCTACACGTTTATAGCACCAAGGTTGGTTAATTTCCCAGTAATAAGTATTATTTCAGCAGTAAAGGGATATTTGATTAGATTAATGACATTTACAAACTACAAACTTGACCAATAAAGTTTCATTTTAGTAAAAAATACTAAGTAAAAATGCAGTTATTAAATTCTTTTTTTACAAGATCAATCTTTTCTCCTTGCTGGAGTGTAAATAGTATCTTCAGGCTCTGATTCCTGTTGATATTAATCAAAGAGAGCTGTAAAATCTGATAGTGATGTTTTAATGGAAGTCTTATACACATCTGTTCATTTCCTGTGGTTGTCACTTTTAAGATTTTACAACTTGGTTCTTTAGCTTCTAATCTGTAAAATACGTAATGTAATACTTACCACGAGATGTTTTCCCACTTCAGGGTAAAGTGTTTCAAAGTTCTCTCTCACTTAACGATTAATTAATTTTTGATTCATTGAACATAAAGAATTATTGAATCATTGAAAATTGATCAAGTAAATTCATTAGTTCCCTGCTTTTTAATGTAAAATTGCATAGTTCTTGTTTCATAGACTCACAGAATGGTTTGGGTTGGAAGGGACCTTAAAGATCATCTAGTTCCAACCCCCCTCCCATGGGCAGGGACACCTTCCACTAGACCAGGTTGCTCAAAGCCACATCCAGCCTGGCCTGGGACACTTCCAGGGATGGGGCATCCACAGCTTCTCTGGGCAACCTGTTCCAGTGCCTCCCCACCCTTTCAGGGAAGAACTTCTTCCTGATATCTAATCTAAACCTGCCTGCTTTCAATTTAAACCCGTTGCCCCTTGTCCTGTCACTACAGGCCCTTGTAAAAAGTCCCCCCCAGCTTCCTTGTAGGCCCCCTGGAAGGTGCTATAAAGTCCCCCTGGAGCCTTCTCTTCTCCAGGCTGAACAGCCCCAACTCTCCCAACAGCGTTTCGTCATAGGAGAGGTG
>NW_010233685.1:0-15605 GCF_000690775.1 Eurypyga helias
TTCCCCAGATGCAGTACTTTACATTGCCCTGATTGAATTTCGTTAGATTTCTCCCTGCCCAGCTCTCCAGCCTGTCCAGGTCATGCTGGATGGCAGCACATACGGCATGGCAGCCACTCCTCCCCGTTTGGGATAGCAAACTTGCTGAGAGTACATTCTATCCCTTCGTCCAGGTCACTGATGAATATACGGAATAGGGCTGGACCCAGCACTGACCCCTGGGGGATGCCACTAGTCACAGGCCTCCAACTTCTCTTGAAATCTAGTCAGAAATACAAAGGAAACAAACCTTCCTAGATTCCTAGCAAAGAAGATTCTGCATTAAGGTCCTACTGCCATCTGCTTATCTGAACATGCAAAGCGTGTCCTCCATAAGAAGCCAGGCTGTAAGCATTTTTCAGATAAGACAGTTGCTGAGGAATAAGAGGAACTTCACCAGAGTAAACACAGAGCAAGAGCAGATGAGATACTGACCGTTTCCCAAGTCAGCAGGATACTTCTCAAAAGCCTATGACTGATGAACCCTGACTCTAGGTTAAAAGCAATAACACACGCAATTTTCTACAGCACAAAGATTTTGATTAAAAAAAAAGAAACAAAACCAGAAATACAAATGTTTTTCCACAAAGGAACTTGCACATAGACTACTTTTGATACTTGGAATGTATCCAGCCAGTTGACTCCCTCTGTACACCATGCTCTAAGGGAAGTAGCTTGGCATAATCTGCCTCCTCCTTCCCTTGCAGCTGAAGAACTTGGAAGGGAGGCACTATTTTCCAAGAAGCATACAACATAAAAACCAGCCATTTCCTCTTTTTGGTCGAAAACACTACAAGTCAGATACTACTGTAACAGATCCAGGCCACCAGCAATGTGTGAATCAACCCTTTCAACAGTGGTTCCTCTAACAGGAAGCCTCGTGCTTCCTGCAAGGAGGGGTAAATCCATAAGAAACAGCTACCAAGGAAAGCTGGACCAAACAAAAAAAAAAAAAATTGCTGGAAGTGTTTTCAGCTGGAAAATAAAACTGGTCTAAATGTTTCACAAGATGATGTTGGAGACCAGAGGCCTCAAAATAAGTTTCTTTAAGCAACTGAATTGAAGAGAAAACCTTCATTAGTCCATCTCATAGTCAAAAGCTGCAGCTCAGCACTTCTTCAATAGTAACCCACACAGGAAACCAGAGGAATAGGGAAAGCATGGTCTAGTTGCTTATTTTTCAGTCAACTAAGAAATTATTTTTAAAAATCTGAATAGCTAATAAAAACTGGAAGTGGACTTTGATTATAGTCTTTTATATAATAGACGAACTTTCATTTTTTGCAATTAGCTGGGTTGTGAACGGTATTCCTGGAAAAGAATAAAAAAAGGCTGGAAGTGGGGAAATCACACAAAACATTCCTCTGGCATTTGCTGTAGGAGAAACAGTTGTTGCTTCCTGGTACTTCAGGCTTAATACAAGTAGGATGCTTTTTGACCTTAATCATTCAGATACCCTCATCTTATGTTATATTCTTAGTAAAGCTGTAATTTCAGGTGTGCGGGCAGATGACCATGATTGGGGTATGCCTTCCCAGAGTTGGATTTTTTAGATAAGCTTACAAAAATGGATCAGATTTCTCAAAACCACCCTGCAGGCTTGGTCATTTCCTTCCGTGGCATGTGTGGTAGGCTTAATCCCATCTGACACCAGCCACCTAAAATACAGGCATGCGGTCTTAGCCTGTCACGCAAGTTCCCCCTTGCGTTAAAAGATAAAAATGGTCACCTCCAGGTAACAGCTCAACCTCTCTCTCCTAAAAGAGGCACCCTGGAGATGCTGCTCCTTCCATTAGCTAGAGAAGGAATCCAAGCAAGAGAATAAACACTTAAGCCGTAGGAAATGGATACCACCCTTAGAGCCCCCAGACCAGAGTGCTTCAAAAGCCCCAGTCTGCTATACTGGTGCTTATCCAGGAGCTGAGCTCCTCCAGAAGCCACATCCCAGCTGCACTAACAGCCAAGTAAATGCGTGGTGGGGTCACTGATCCTTGGTACGTGTTCTCCTCTCATGCAACTACTCAAGTTTTGTGCCAGTCTTTACCAACTTTACTAGCAATAATGACAGGCAACACAGAAGTACTTAGCTAAGAATGATTTGCTACTCACTGGGGCCTCCTTACTTACTGTTATGACATGGTTTACTGCCGGGAAGGGGCTGCCCTTGGATGAAGTTTCAGTAGGATCAGCATCAAGGGCATCAGGTTCTGAAACGAGGGATGCCTTTAAAAACAAAGCAGCAGAAACACATATTTTTATTCTGAATGCTGTTTAAGAAGAACAAATCCCTCCCTCTCAGGTAAGTATACAAATGCCTGGCCCTATTGTTACATATGGTTGCACAATTAAAGCAAATAATATTGCAATTCTTGCCCTTCCCCATTTTTGATGAACGCACTGTATATTCGAACCATTGAAATGGTCAGTTCAAGAATTAGAAATTGAAACACATGGTATCAAGAGAAAAATCCTGATTATTTGTACACAGATTAGTCCTGTGGTCAAAACATAAGGACTCCTGTAGCACACCTGAAGGCATTAAATCCTTCTCATCTCCCACACATAGAAAAAGCAGAGATTTTTTTTAATTCTACATTCTTTAAATAGATGAATGATTCTGCCATCTTGTGGGAGATAGAGAAATCATAACGACTCGTAGGATAACAACAGGACAGAACAGTATGGAATGGAAATTTCTTCTCTTTTTTACGTGTTTCACTGTTCATTAAATGAACAGACATTAGTAGCCGGTATATTTCAAACAGCTCCCAAAATAAGAATGAATTATAGCCTCTTGAAGGAACCTGAGCAAATTGGTTGATTTTTAAGATACTGACTTTACCAGAAACTCTGATCAGAAGCTAAAGGTACAGCAACTAAAAATCTTTTTTTCTTTTCCCTTATGACGTGAATATGTAAAGAATTAATTAAATTCTTTCACATCTGTTAAAAAAACCCAAAACTAGATAAGGATAATACTTTCATAAATGAAAAAATTGTAAAATCATACAGAATTTTGTCTGTAATTAACCTTTTAAAACTGTTAAACTAACTTCCACATATGGATTGTGGAACATAATCCTTTATTAGTAAGTCTATAATGTAGTTTTACAAAATGGGTAGATTATCATTAATTTGTCTTTGGCTGATAAAGATTGTATCCTTATTCCTGGCCATTTAATAGACATACAATATTGCTTGCTCTATCCTACCTTAATTCAGCAAGGAGTATGCTGGCATAAAAACTATTAATTTAAGCAAGTATAAATGACAGTTTAAGGGAACAAGAGATGAAAAAATTATGGACCAATTTCAACAGGTTTTATAATTTTATAGAGACTCTCCTCCCACTCTACCTTTCTCAGCAGGTGGAAACCAAACAGGAAGTCAAAAATATATATCACAAAACTGTGTATGATCACCACTGCTCTGGGGAACCTCTGAAGCTCAACAGAGTGGCTTTTACTAGGAAAAATGAGGCTTGGGGTGGAGCAGAGAGAGACACACATTTATCCCTTGGCACTTGGCACTCTAAGCCTCCACCAGAAGAGTTACTTTGAGTTGTTCTCTCCCCAGCAAAAATTACCTCAGAGAAACAAGCTCATCTTGTTTATATTTCTTTATAACAGCTGCAATGAACTCATCTAGTAAATCTAATACTATGTCATAAGAAAGCTTCTTGGACAAAGTACAACTGCATTTGTGCTTACATAGCTGCTTACTAAGACCATAGTTTTCCTTTACGAATCAGCCATTTAAGTGAATAATATTTTGTTAAGCACTTCAAACATAAAGATCTGAAAAACAGAATATGATAAGAAGGAATACAACAGTTTAAAGCCATTATAAATCCTTTATAATGTAGTTTGGGAAGTATCTAAAAAGCTCAGGGAAGCCTAGATCTAGATCTCAAATTCCCCAACTCCGCGTGATTTGATTTGAAGATAAAAAGAGACCACACTCCACACAGACAAACAACCCACTCACCTCTGCCACTCTGTCTCCTGCTTGTACCCCAGCCAAGTCTGCTGGGCCATCTTTCGGCAGCCCTGCGATCACCATCCCCTGGTGACACAAAAGACAGGTTTCAGGCCAGACAGGGTTTCTTTCATTGTTCTTTGATGTAAAAAGCAAACGGGAAATAATTAATTTTCAAGGCTTGTTGTTCTGCTGCCTCGATTGAGATAAAAACTAAGTGTCTTAGCACATTAGCAAGAAAAATAAAGCCTCTATGGCTGACACATGCACCAATGAACAAAAGTCATTAATTGTTTACACTATGCCATGGGGGACAGACTGGGAAACAAAGATTTATTTAAATGATAATTAAGTGAGAATATGTGAGAAATGCTTCTCTCAAATCAAGTTAGCTCCTGGGAATGAGCAAATGGGATGGGAGAGGCATGTGGATTGCCAAGGGAGTGACCCCAAACTGAGGTAGAAAGTGGAAACCAGCCATCGGTGTTTCAGCCACCAGGTTGTCTTTGGAAAAACATTACTTTCATTGGTTTTTTTCTCCAAAATCATCCCTCCAGGAGCTTCCCCATCAACATCTACTGCTGACTTCTACTTTGGGAAATAAGTTACCCATGTTTACCCTTGTTAGCTCTATTACAAAGACACTGTTACACTGATGGCAACCTCAGAAAGAAAACAACACCACACAATGGCTTCAAAGAACCGCTCATCAGTTTCTTTCTAATGATTACTAGATAAATTTTGAGTAATGAAATGCACCTCATCATTGTCTTTACATGGAGATGAGCCCTTTCCACCAGCAATGCTAATACCAAGACTCCCCATTTGACTGCACACAGTAATGGTTATCTGGAAAAGAATTATAACGGATAAGTGGCCTGATTAATCAAAAACATTGCCTATTAATAACATGAGGAATGAAAATCTACCTCCCACTCTGAACACCAGCAGATTTGCCCCTGTAGAGTTCAGCCCAGAGAAAACGGTGCTATGCTTCCACACTGGCACATGCAAGACTTGTCTTTCCTCTTCAATAACACGAAGAATGTATTCTTTCTCCAGGTTTTAGAGTCATCCCAAAAATCACGTAAGGCTGATTTTAAGGCTGATGACCAAACCAGTTGGTTCATAATACCCACCAACTTGCTTGAGCATTGACCATGGTAATAACACCAGTATACAGGAGTGAAGAGTAAGTATTTTTTTATGTTTATGAAAAACCTTTACTTCGGAGCCTCATCTCTAGTCTGATTTGCTTAACTCTTGAGAACAGACAACTGAATTTGAGCACTATTACAGTAATTTTCTTCAAACAAGCTTTCTGTATGTATGTGTTAACTCTATCAAAAGATTTGACAGTACTCTATCAATCAATTTAAATGTAAAAATACCACCAAGTTTTTAAGTAAGCAACTTAAATTGAAATCTACTTAGTCTGTTCTCCTGCTGTCAGTATCAGCGAAATTTTAGTACAAAATCTCAGATAATGTTTTGAATTTAAGTATTATTACCTCCAGTTGCTGTTTATTTAGTAGATAAGATGCTTGGTAGTAAATAATGATTAGCTAATTGCTGCAACAACAATCACATTAAATTTAAGGAAAACCTTGCCATAGTGTAGTGGAATCTAAATGCAAATTGCATTTCACCTTTTGACATTAGCACAATGCTCTCTTTTTTTTTTTTTTTCATTGATTTGCTTCATATCTCCAAGACAATTCAGGCTTGAATAACTTGTTACATTTTATAATTAAGAATATTTCAATACAGCTGCGTTTCAAAATTTAACAAATGTATGCAGTTACTCTTGCATGTATAACATACCCATCTGAAATTCCTAATTCCTAAAAAGGTATGAAAGTACCTTATCAGTCAAATGAAAGCCACCCTGCCAAACGTTGCTTAGGCTTAGCATTACCTGCATGCTCGAGACTTCACAAGCCCGTGATTACCAGCTGTGCTTTGGTGACAGGTCCCAGCATGGGTGCCACACCGGGCAAGCTGCCTTTCCCGGTGCTGCATCCAGCGATCCCCGGGATGCAGTGCCTTTCTCCATCTCCCACCCCACGGGTGGTCAGCAGAGGTGTGATCTGGGACACCCTTAGAAGCCAACTCACAAAGCATGTTTCCTCCTTGTGTGCTCCAAAGAATTCCAAGACGGATATATCCATTGAGTTCAATGTAGTTGTCTCCATAAACTTCAGCCCAAATCTTGCCTTCCTCACTGATAAATTTTCACTTGACAATTCCAATACACTTTTCATGGGACAGGGACTTTGTCATGCCATGAGGATAAGGTCATGCCACTGCTCCTAAGCCATGGACTAAGCGAAGACTTAGCTGAATGTCCACCTGCACACAACCTTGGCTTAACCTTACAATACCAAGGTTGGATATGTAAAATAAGACAGTATCAAATGGCTACAAAGAAAGCTGTTTGGGGGTTTATTTGTTAACGGAAAACTCTTTTTCCATACAAGCCAGTGGGAGCAAGGACAAACCCCAGCTTACACTCCGTGAAAGCTAAGTGTCCCAACATCTACCATGCAACGTCCCCGTGTTTGCATCTTTTATAAACAGTTTTGCACAAGGAGTGGACTTCCCCACAGACACACGGAGCCCCACCATCGGCAAGTCCAACCCACGTAGCGGTTCAATACCTTCAGCGGGGGTTGCGGCACATCCACCGCCCTCGATTCCTCCGGGATCCAGGTGGTCTCGCCAGGGAAGCTGCCCGCCGCCGAGGCGGGTGGCTGCACCTTAGGGTTAGTCCCTGGAAGAGCCTTCCCTTTCATTGCCGACTTGTGCTTTTCTGGAAGAGCTGTTCTGGTGTTTCTTTGATCTCTCATGCTATCATCAGTAGCAAAAAGGCTGCCAGAGAACTTGGAAATGGGTTCCTGGGAGTTAAAGATAAAAAAGGTAAACACGGCGACAGGAAGGAGAATACCTATCAGATACCCAGACCCTACAGGTGGTAAATTGGATTTGTTCCTCTCTATCACTGTGCTGTACATTAAGATTTGTTTCACTGAAGACAAAACTGCAACTGTAAAGTAAATGTACCTTTTTTTTTTACCATTATTTCTCTGGGCATGGTTTTCCCTCAACATGAGGGTGGAGACTGTGGGAACACGGAAAGAACTGGGATTCATACAACCTCTCTTTAGATCCCCTGGCACACACAACCATATATAACACACATCCACCCAATTAAATCCTGCAATGCCCTGTGTTAAGGATGGAGCATGAAAACAAGACATTTTGGGCAGCCTCTGGCAGCTCAGTAGCACTGAATCTGCTGTCCCAGGGCAAAGAACCAGATAAGGCAAAGGAAAGGATTTTCCATATAGAAAATAAAACTTTTCTCATAGTCCCTTAAGACTCACATTCTGTTTTCAGAAGCACAGGTGTGAGAGGGAAGACAAGCCCTTACCTTGCATCTACATCTCTAAGAGAAGATTTTAAGTAATTGGATTGACTTTATTTAGCTGCAAATGGCAGAGAGTGGAGACACACAAACTTAGTGATTCAGGGTTTCCACTGGAAATGGAACCTCAAAGGTGAAGTGAGGTATCCCAAAGCCTGCTCTAACACAGCTCTAGGCTGTACTGAGATACAGTGAGGAACAGAGCCCTGTGCTCTGCTAAACCAAAAGGGCTTGAAAAAACAAATACACAATTAAAACACATCCACCAAACAGTTGGTGCTTCAGACAAGTTTGACTGCAAAACACAATGACATTCTCCAGTTATCAGTTATGCTTGGCAAAGTGGCTAAATGAAATTCAGCCATGTTGTCCAAATTTTTTTCACATTTTATGGATGCGTCATTTATATTTAGCTCATTTTTGCTCCTTAAGTTGATGGGTAAAGTTGAACCAGACTTTTCATATTACCATAATCCTTTTATCTTCTGCTCACAGCAAAATGATGCAGCAAACAAAGGTCAACACCTATGAAAATAAACCCCATAAATGTCTTCCTAATCTTGGCAGTTTAATACCAGAAATAAAAAGCAGTGCCATTACCATGAACAGCTGTGCAGAAACCCCACTGAACACTTTATTTTTCAATCTGTAGGAGGCTTTCCCACAATCTCTTTTTGGTTGGGATGGAAAGAAGCATCACCAACCCCGACGACAGCAAGCAAGGGATGATTGCTGGGGACGTTAGTTGGAGTAAAAAAAACCGTTTGTTTCCCATCATTTCTTCGGTTACTGATCTTAACCCCCAAGTTGCACTGTACTCTCGGGAGTTGGATGTCTTGTTTAATTGTAAGCAAAAGAACAAAACATTGAACACGATTCTGTACCCTCTGCACAAGCTCAGACATGAAAGTACAGGCAGGGCAGCCTCCCGCTGACCCAAAGTGCCGGGCAGCATAGCACTGCGAGCAGATTGTAATTTCTTGCCAGACAAGCAACATCTTCCCTCCTGACTTCAAGGAGACTACCTACATCATCAGGATCCTCCAGTTCCTCTGCTTCTTGCTCAGGACTGATCCTTCCTTCCCTCCATTTTCCATTAGCAGAGCTGAATTTGTACAGGTTACCACCATGAAAACTTTCCTTTCCTTTCAATGAGGCCCAGCGAGAGCCCTGGGAGCTCCAGTTATGGCCACTGTACAGTTTAGGAGACTTAGGGAGCCACTTAATCGAGTCCTGAGAGGAATATGACAGAAAGAAAAGAGAAGAGGCAATGAATAGATTTCAAGCAAGTGATTGAAGCATGCACATGCAGAAGTTGTCTAGCAAGTTCTGCAAGGTGTTTTAGTATCTTGAAATACTGGGTTTCCCCTTTTTACCTTGAGAGGTACCTTCAGTCCCGGAGAAATACTTTGCCAGTTAATGGGATACAAAGAGCAAGAGAAGGCTGCTGAAATTAGTGGAAGCCTTCAGGGACTTACAAGAGTGTGGAACCAAGCCCACCTTCAGCATCATAAAGAAGAATTAATGATCAACAACAGTCTTCATTAATGTTATACCCTGTACTATTAAGAAAACAAACAAGAGTACTTAGATCTTCAGTGACCATCTCATGACCTGAGTTAAAAAAAAAATATCAATGTCAACCCCCTCTTTTCATTATTCATTAAATAAAATGTTCCATTTGTTGAATGGTCCAAATAGAAAGTAAAATGCTAAATTGATCTTTTAAGGTTTGCTGATTTTCAAAGTAATTATAGTCCAGTTTTCCCAAAACATCCATTACTTGTTTACATCCAAAAAGCTCCACCTCTCTTCTTCATACACAGAAGTTCATACACGACAAGGTGTGCCAAGGTTGCCTATATACCCTAATTTCACTGAACTTCAGAAGTCATTTTTCAAAGTAACCTTTACCTCTTTTTTAAGCTTTATTTTAATCTCACCTTTAAATGTTCTTATGGTGATACAAATCTAATGGTCTGATAACACCATATAGATACCTGATCACACACGCTCCAACAAGGCAAAGAGATGGAGAACACAAACTAATGAAAAAGGTTATCAACAAGCTTACAGGGGGACAACGAGGAGCACACAGTGACTTTCATGTTGTTTAATCACAGAGTGGTTTGGGCCATGGGCAGGGACACCTTCCACTAGACCAGGTTGCTCAAAGCCTCATCCAGCCTGGCCTTGAACACTTCCAGGGATGGGGCATCCACAGCTTCTCTGGGCAACCTGTTCCAGTGCCTCAAAAACCTCTCCGTGAAGAACTTCTTCCTGATATCCAATCTAAACCTCCCCACTTTCAATTTAAACCTGTTACCCTTTGTTCAAACACGTATTTGATTCAGATTCAAGAATTCTTTAAGCTCACATATTCCCTTTTTAAAGCAGAATGGTTATGTTCACACACAGAGTTCTTGCTGTTATCAGCACCCCAGATGTCACCATCCGTATCAGATATAAGGTCAAGAAAGAAAAGGAGATAGGACAAGGGTGTCCATACTGATTCAACCTCAGCTCCCGAAGGAGCTCCCCTTGGGCTTCTTCATTTGCTTTTGGTTTTAGGGTGGCTGAAAGACTAGGCAATGGACAAGGACAATATCTCAGTGTCTCCTTGGGCAAGATTATAGACCTCTCTGTGAGTCTTGAAAAGATCATAGCCCCAACAAAGGATTATTTGCACTGCACACAGAAGGCATGATTGGCCTCCATAGGAAATCTGCTGTTAAACCACATTTTGAATTGCACTGACACTCTGCGACCCCACTGTTTGCTGATAAATAGCTCATATTTCTGGTTATTCTAAACCACATTGCTCAGGACACTCCAGCGGATTGTCCATTTAGTTCATGAGTGAACTGAATGTGAAAGCAGCACAACCACAACACAGCTCTCGCTCCTCCTGAGAATTCAAAACACAAGGCAGGACATGTCCTGGCATTTCTGTAGGCTTGCCTTGAATAAGGAAACATAGGGTACCCTTGAATAGCAGCTTTGTTTCCTATAAATATTATCGAGGTGGACATCACCTCTAATCAGAGACGTAAATAGCACACTAGCTGAAATCGTTTGCTATTTTTCTGGCCTGATGTATTTCAGAATAGCTAATGACACCTCCCAGCGTCCAGGGTATTTCCAGGGACAGTTTAAATCCTTGTCAACTTTTAAGCTCATTAGGAAGTCATAAAGCAATTTCACTCTAAAAATAACCACAGGTACAGTGAAGCATTTAACTACTTCTGAGGGAACGTCTCATCCTTGTTTGACCCCAATCCCTAATCCTAAACAGCAGCTTCTCAAACCCAACCTACCAAATTCTGTAAGATCGGTAAAGGGCCATTCCCTCAAGGTAACAGGTACAGATTTCGAGTGAAGTTTATGCTGACTACCACTCCACCATTCCAGGCATACATTCAACTACTGCGGTAGCCTCCTGTACGCACGAGGAGCAAGCTGGGGTCCACCAGCAGGTTTTACATCCCTATGCCCCAGCAGCAGCTCTGCCTTCCCACCTTGGCAGGGCACTCCGACTGTTTCACACCTTCTGTAACCTAAGAGATTTTAGACTTCAGTAAGTGGAAGGTGTCCCTGCCCATGGCAGGGGGGTTGGAACTAGATGGTCTTTAAGGCCCCTTCCAACCCAAACCACTCTGTGATTCTGTGATTCTATGAATATTCTTGATCTGCAAGAGATTTACATTCTCTTAAAAATATTTGGAATAAAACAAAGGAAGAAGGTGAACTCAGTATTTAGGACTTTAAGCTTCAGGAGTATTTGGACTGTGTAACACTGACGTTTTGTAAATGCAGAAGAAGTGTTAGGAGGGATAATCTATTTATCAGCCTCAGTAGTTTCTATGTTTCATGGAAACACATTTTTCATCTCCCTTCATTAATAATGATCCTGACTGATTGGTAACAAATCATTTTCCTTCAATATTTCATCAGCTCAGGTGGGCTTCCTTTTTATCTCTTTTCAATGTTTTTCATGCTTTGACAGGCAGTCTCTTCAGAACATAAATACTTCTCTGTATCATACCCGTGTATGTTAAGAGGACAAATTGTTCTCATAAAGTACAAGGTGTCTATTCTGATAAGATCTCACTAATAAATCCTCTAGAGAATGAATTTCCTCCAGGCAACAAAGGTGTGCGCAAATGCTATGTATCACCTTAAATCTTTCTGGCAAATGAAAAAGAATCCCAAATACCCTGACAATGAAAGCCAAGACATGGAAACCACCCACATTTCTGAAGTACCATATTGAAACCAGACAGTGACAATGAAACCACCCTGCTTAGGGCAACACCCTGGTCATCATCAACAAGAACCCAGTGCTCTGTTACCAAGAATATTTCGATGGTAACACACCTACTGTTGATTCAGCTCAAAACCCCAAATGCATTCTCTTTTTTTCTGCCTATTTTTCTATTTAACAAAAGATTTGCTTAAATAGCTGAATCAGTAAACATGGGAAAGAAAATGTCTTTAAAAATGTATTTCCTAGAACATAAACAATCTTTTCCTTTTAAGTAGAACTATATGTAACATACTACTAATTGAAAGTTATTTCAGACTCATTCCCTTTCTGAAGTACAAAAGGCTGTCTCTGAAAGAGCTTTGTGTGATTCGCATTCATAAGAATGAGAGCTAGACAAAACGCTGCCGAAACAAAGGCATCCTTGACTATGCCTTCACTGTAGAACAGACAACATAAAAGCTGCTTGAGCAGATTATTGAAGCAAACCTTCCACAGGGAAACTTTGCTAGAAGTAAATCCATGACTTAATTTTAAACTTAGATGTTCAAGTATTAACCTGTCAGATAAGATTTTTGAATTTCCTGAAGACACCATTATAAAAAAAAAAATGCTGTAGATTATCCTAAAAATATTCATTATGCAAATGCTCTTCAGACTTGCAGTTTTCTCCCCTTTTGAATGGAAAAAAAAAAATCATCAGCAATCTTTAAACAATCACTTTTTTTGTTAGCTAGTTTAGATTTTGTTTTGGTTTTAAGTTGCTTAGTGGAAGTCCACGATGTCATCAAGAAACTACAAAGAAATTCACTCATGTTTGTAATTGTGTAGTCCTCTGTTTCATCTTCCAGAAATACAAGACAATCAGATCTCCTCTGAGCTACTTCAAAATGCTTAATTTAATGCAGTCCACTTATTTTGGGTTTGGGTAAAACTGACAAGATACTGGGAGAGATCAGAGAATCAAAGAGCTTACATCAATCAGTAGCATCATCCCATAATGTGCTTGAGTTGGCTTCAGGACCAAAAGAAGAGTTTTAGTCCGACAAAAAACTAACTTTGAAGAGTTAAGTCCCATCCCTGCATTATTCCGGGGATGCTGGCAAACTGAAATTCACGCTGCTGATGCTTCAGTGGTACTTGCAAGCGGTGCGCACATCCATGGACTCGGAGGAAAGTTATCACAGCCACCACAGTGCGCGTTGCTAACATTTCGGCTGTGGCTGTTACCGTGCCTCCAGCCCCACGTCCAGAGATTTCGGTCAAGACAACATCCTCCAGCAACAGATGAGTAGGAAGAGAAAAAGTGTCAAAGGTTACTGGACACTAGGTGTTCGTTTCCCAGTATTAGTGCCAGGGGAGATGTGCTAAATCCCTTCACCGGAACACTGCTGATGGGCCCCAGAGTTCCTCCTCCAGACAACACTGATGCTGTACTTTTTCAGGAAAGGATTTCTCCTGTATATAGATAAGCTATTTCTGAAGATCTCAGTGTTAACAGACCAACAACATCAGTGTTAGGAGGCACAACCTGAACAAGTTGCACATTCCAAACCTGACTGCCCAGAACCCCTGCTCCTCAAGTTAATACAAGGTACAGTGCGGCCACACGCACCCAGGCCCTCTGCTCTGGCAGAACCCACAACTGGTCATGCCATTGCCACCAGAACCATGCAAGAGGCAATAAAACGCAGTCTCCAACATCCTCCGGACGAGGGGAGATGTCCTCAAACCATCTGTCTGCTTTTCCACTGTGAAACAACCCGCATTTTTCATTAAGCTGACTGAATACCAATTATATTCCTAACTTCAGAATGAAAGAGGAAAGCACTGTCCCTCTGAAAATTTCACCACTGGTTCAGGAGGAAGGGAACACCCAAAATATTTATGGGCATCTAAGACCAGTCCGCCTTTGTCATCTTCTCTGACAGCAACCAGAGCACAGAAACAGATTTGTGGATTGACGGAAACACTCTTAACAAGTCAACTGAAAGACTGATTTTATGTTCCAGAGTCAAGGCAAAGACAGGCAGTAAATTCTCCACAAACTAAAGGTCTAGGCATTTCTGATAAACAGTATGCTTTGGGCTCAGCGGGAGGCAGGCACTTACAGTGAAACAGGATAGGATCAACTGATATATTAAAGAATAGACTTTAAAATATTAAATTGCTGGTGTCACTACTCTCCTCTCAAAAGCTGAATTTCTGAGCAGCAAGTAGTGAAACCTGTTAAGCGGCCCCTCAGTCCAAAACAGTTCACCCAGCAGCAGAACAGCACTGCTATTAGACAAGAAGCAGGCTGATCAGCTTGTCCTGGACACAATCAAGTGATTTCTGGGAAAGGACAGTGGTACGCAAGTTTCCAGTACTCACTTTCCCACAATACGCCGATTATCAAAAATATGGAACATAAGCCAGAAAAATAATCTCAACACATAAATTATATGGAAGCTGCGGAAAAAGCCTGGAGCAACACACAAGGGATGGAAAAATCTGTTGCTACACTAACAGTGGTAGCAAAAGGGTGCCTTTTTTTTTTTCTCTCTAGTAACTCGATGGAATTGTGACTTTCAATAAAGAGAACTCGCTTGCAGTAACTGAAAGGTTAATATTAAATCCACCCCATCACTACGGTCAATTGCTTGTCCCTGGTTACCTGTTTACCCAATAAATCACCCTGCAAATTTCGTTGTGTTCCTTTCCTTGCATTAGACCCACTCCTCTAAAAGAATTACAAAGCTATCGAAAAAGTAGAAAAACGTTTAAAGAGGAAAAAAAAAACCCCAACCCAAAGTTATGTTTACAAAGTTCTATTCACTGCTCAGGCTCCACAAGCATCAGCAAGAGAAAAGAGCCAAACAGTGACCGGGAAGGGAAGGGCTCACGCTTTAAAGGACACACACTGCTTCAGCGTAATAAACATCGGCTGCTTCTGGCTGTAAGACACAGTCAAAGCTGCCTGGACCTCTACTGACGCTGTTGGGAGGACAAGTGCACTTAAGGCCCTTTATGAAATGGAACGCACGCGGGCCACTCGAGAAACCAGGGAGATGACCAGGGGGCTGGGCTGCTGGCGGTTTGATGGGGTGGAATGCCACGCAAGCCGCTCCTGGTAAAGCGGCTGTGAACTGGACGTTCAGGATTGGGGTAGAGGGTAGCCACTCGTCACTGTCTGCACAGGGAGTATCCCACAACCTTTTCAGCCCTGCAACCTAACAACACTTCTACTATTCCGTGCTACCAGCAGCTGCTGTCACGCCTCCAGCTTTCAGTAGCCCAGAACAGTTACTGCCAGACTCAAACGCCGACACTACAGGGTTTGTGCTGCTCAACCAGCGGCAGCAGGGCACAGTCTCCAACCGCCTCACCCGAAGAGCTGTGACCGAAGAGCCAGAGCCGTGACCGAGATACAGCGCTGCACAGTGCTAGTGCAGAAGGCTGAGAAATGCACCTCCTCCTCTTTCAGATCTCCCCAGATACGTTTTTTCTTTTTTTCAGTGGGTAACAAAAATCCAGACTTTCATTACAGACTCACAAAGTGAAGACGGACAGCAGTGGAAAGCAAGGAACACCAACGCTCCTTTGGGGATAGCAGCAGGATGGTCTGATGATGGACTTCAGATCCTCTAACCTCTCCTCAAGCAACTGCTGGATTCTATTCTGAGCTCCATTTATTTTCTTTTACAAATTAATGGGGGCAAACCCTTTCAATAACAAATTCATACCACCTGGTTTTGGCTGAGATGACCACGAGATGATTCCAGACACTCTAGGGTGTAAGAACGTGAAAATGTCCCACGTGAAGGCAACAAGCCTGGATCACCCATTTCTCTGCAGCCACAGAAAACAAAACATATATTCTTTCCACTATTAACAAAAATTAAAAATCATAGAATG
>NW_010233686.1:0-25410 GCF_000690775.1 Eurypyga helias
GCCTGTAGGCCGCGCGGGTGGCGCGGTGACCCAGTGCTGGCTGAACCTCCAGCGTGAGAGGTACCATAAGGGGCGAGTGGGGTGGGAGTGGGCCTCTTCAGCCCTGTCTCGAGTGGCTAAGGATGCAGAAGACCAGACAAAGCCTCTGGCATGCTCAGGTGTCGAAGTTATCAGTCAGGGTTTGGACGGCTCACAGCAGAGGTTGTTTGGAACATCTGGAAGGATGTGACATTATTTGAGGGGCCTTCACAGTATTGCAGCTCTGAGCGGAAGTGTATTCTTTATTAAGAGCCTACGAAGTCTTGCAGGTACAAGTAGTCCAAAGTATATTTTACTTATTGAACAGTACAACCGTTGTATTGTAAGGATGTGCAGAGCTTTCAGACTCCCACCCAAAAGTCACAGACTGTGGTTTCATTTGCTTTATCTGATTCAATTTTTGAATGAAAGCAGGTTTATTTTGGATAGTTTTTCTCCCAGTTGCTACTCATTCAATTAACATTTAATAGCATATATAACAGGGAAAGACTAATAGAGACTTGACAACAGCTTTCTCTAATCATGCCTCTTCACTGATACCTTTGAGCAATTGTGTGTCGTCGTAAGCACCTTACCAGCAGTGTTAGTCCAGTCAAATCAATGATTTCTGTGACTTTGTGCTAAATTAAGTATCATGCCTTATAGAAATATACATATTTTATAACTGATTTAAGATATTCCGGAGGCGTTTGCAACCACTTAAATTTCACTTGCTTGGTTTATGATGGGCCTTAAACCTTATAGGCCTCAGCTGCCATCTGAGTTCCCATCTCCACTTCTTTGTTTCCTTTTCCAACAAGTTTCTTGTCTCATTCTGTTTGCAGCTCCACATGACTTTGGTTGTGATGCTAAAACCTAACTAAAGTAGTCATGAAAGTAAGGTATATATAACAAATTTTCCTTTTTTTGTATAGTTTTCCTTTCTGTCTTTTGACTGATCAGTCTATATGTAATTAAAAAAAACCCCTGTTTCCTGTTGTTTATGCAGGAGCCTGGCACTGAAGCATTAGCTTAATTGGTTTTTAGATGCTGTCATGAATGACTCGAATAAATAATACAAGTGAGGGTTGGAGTTTGTCATTTGTTGGGTATGAATACGATTGCGTTTCTTTTCAGCTTTGAGCTTTTCACTGTGCTTTCTTACGATGTCTGAAATAAATTTAGTCAATGTCTGACATTTTCCTCCTCTTTGAAGCAAATTTCTTCAAAATAAGCCCCCTCACATTTCATTTCCTTTAATGACTTCTATTCATGAACTGTTGTCATGTGTGAGTGAGACATATCTTACTGATGTTTTTGTAAAATGTTCTGCAAATTAATGGTATAATATAAATGTATTATGGCAGGAATCAGGGAAAGCACAACCAATCTCATGTGGTGCAGGTAGAATCTCATAGTGCATGTCCTGGAGGAGTTCTAAATATTGGCTGCCTTAACAACCTTGCTGTATCGTATGAATTTGTGTGCGAGAGATCTGTTCATTTGCTATGTAGGATGATAATTCAAGTTCATCTTGAACACCCAAGAAAATGTGTTGAGATAATTTTACCTTATTAGGTATTCATTTAGGAAGAAATAAAACTCAAAAGATAGGAACAATAGCTATATAAAATATTCAGAGTGATTTCTGAAGAAATTTTACGAGGTTTCAGGTCATAAATTTCCACCTCAAGTAGAATTCCAAATAGATTCTGCAAACGAAGAAGGAATTCATTGTCTGAAGTATGAGATTTATTCTTAACATCTAAAATGTGGAACATGGGAAAGGATGGGGGAAGGGTTCTTAGCTCTGTCAGGTGAAGGTTGGGTGAGGAACATACTATAACATTTTGGAGTTGTCAGGTCAGCCGTTGCTGGATGTCTTTAAAAATACCGCACCAGAGTGAATTGTAGATTACTCCCTGCAGGCAACTTCTTATTCTCTAATTTTAGATTCTCTTCTGAAGGAAATACTGCTTGATGGTGGAAGAAGCGAGGAGTCTGGGTAGAGTATCTTGGTCTACCCCTAATCCTTTGCACCTTTGGGAAGCCATTTTGTCAATGCCTGCTTCAGCTGCAGTTAAAAAAACAAGTTGTAAAAAGGAAGGTGTAATTGATAGTGTTTTAAAGATGTCTGAAGATTATAAACTAAAAGAAAAATGCTTCATATACTGAATTTTATGGTTTCATTGTTTTCTAATATTCTGCTATAAAGCAATAATAATTTAAAATATTTGGTGTGATGATAAATGTGGGGGTAACTGATACCTAGGTGGGAAGATCTTCACAATTTCTTACCAGTTGGAAGACGGAACTCTTTTCGTCCATTGGTAAGAAAGGGGAAATGTAACATTTAAATAGAAGCCAACTACAGACAGATGGCTTCAGGAGTCTACCTGGAATTCTGCTTGGTTGATTATGCCAGACTTAAAAGATGGGGATCCAAAAAAACATGCAAAAAGAAAATTCCTATAAACAACATAAGTCCCACTTCAAACTTCACGTTAGATAAAGGTAATGACTTTGTTCTTTTTTTATTAAAAGTGTTCTGGTTAGGCAACATGTTAAAACTGTCCAAAAAGGATAAATATTACCGACTAGCCTCACCTTTAATAGAGGTGAAAAAGAAACTCTAAGTATATCCTTTCTTTCTTTGGGGAGATACAGTATCTGTCTAGCCAGTTACATAATGGTTAGAAAATTGTGAGTATTTAGGTGCCCACACTTCAGTGAGAGATTTGAATTCTTAGTAGCTCTTCTTTTTAAGCTATAGTTGAATGTTCCAGAGTTGTGATTGGAAGATATGTTCTACTGACATGGTCCAAATTTTTTTTTTTGAATCTTTCCTGAATAGTTAATTGTTTTTATTGGCTCTTAATAAGTTTTACACTTTGTTTTGTAAGTATTCTTTGATTTTAAACTTCTCAGTCACTGGGCCCTTGAGACCAGCCCTGTGGCACTGTTGGTCCTTTGCATTACCTGAAAACCTGGTTTGGGTTTCAGGATGTAGGTGCTCGGAGTTCAGCACGTGTAAATGTAAAGGAATTCTTTGGTCCTCCCTACTAAATGAAGAGCCCAGTTCTCCCCTCCTGTATATTCACTCTGCTCACCTTCAGCCTATGTGCAGCAGAAAACAGGACTTGTCCTTTGGTTTCCCGGTTTTTATGAGAGGCATTGTCGTATCCAGCCTTAGTGGAGCAATAAACGTCAGTACAGATGAAAATTTGCAGCTGGAGCTATGTGCCTGGTTTTGGAGGAAGCGGTCACGAAAGAAATGAGGTTTTAGTGGTCATACCAGCGTAGAGAAAGATTTGATCCATGTTCTCCTCTCTCTCAGAAGTAGTCCCTGGGAAGAGTCATCTTTGGGTTTGTTAGTTCCGGCAAATTAATGTTGGTGTCAGTAGTATAGAATTGGAACTGTAAACTTCTTAACAGCATGCTAATTCTTGTTTCTTTTTAATGTCTCACTTGGGACAGTTTTATGCAGCTATCGCTCTTGCTGTCTTTAAACAGGGAATTTGTATTTTCAAAATAAGTTTAATAATGGTAGTATTAACTCTAAAAATGTGTATTGTGGTATCTTTCTAGTTATCTGTTAAGTTCAGTAATAGCAAAATATTTATTTCTAGGTAACTTGGAGGAGAAATACCTAATAGTGCTTCTGTTTCTCTTGCTGGATAAAAATAATTTGGAAGCTGATTTGTAGAGACCATGAATAATCAGTGAAGACATTCGTCATTTTCTGGAATATTGAATGTTCTCATAATGAAGATTTCTCTTCTGCAGCAGATGTACAAGGATGTAGTGGTAGGCATTCCACTAGCAAAGGAAAGCCATCATTATACCTCTTTACTTAATCTGTGTGTTGAGCAGTCACCAGAAAGAGAGGAGTCCTGTTATCAGGTGCAACTGCCATCTACTAATGGTGGTGTTAGGAGCCATCAGGACACTGCTGTGTCGGATACGGTTGTCTCTACAACAGATGATGTATCAAATAGCTTGGCAAACCTGAACTCATTCTGTCCACGAGAAATGATGCTGCTTCAGTTAACCTTGATCAAGATGATGGTTGCTAAAGCAGAGTCCCAGGAAATTGAATTCAGTACAAGACAGAAGTACTGTGAAATCTTTCTCCTTCTTCTGAAGGAGGCAAAAATTGACTCAAAAATGGTAAGCTTTTATAAACTTTTGAAAGATTTTTGTGAAAGAAGAGAAAAAGGGACATGCCTTAGTGCCTTAGATACTTTTTCTTTCTACATGTCTGCAGATTCACCTGCTCGGTAGTGATGATCAGCTGTTATCTCACATGGCTTCAAAAAGTTTAGCATCTCTTGTGTATTTCCAGCTGAAGGAAGAGGTGAGTATGACATAAGTTTTCACAGCTTAAAAGAATGACTTGGTGAATATGTGCCTTGAAGTTGTTCCAGTTGTCTCCAGAGCCAACTTTTTATAGTGGTTATATGGCACAAGAGCAGTCACTATATGACTGCTGTGGAATGTGAAAGTACTTGTAAAGAGGCTGCTGTCCACAGAGCAACATCAGTACCGCTGCTTTTCTCCGTCTGTGGCTACTCTGCTCTAGCTTTCTGAAAGGCACCTCTGCAGTCTCCTGATGCTCAGCATAGAGAGTCTGCTAGTCCCCTCAAAATGCCACACAGTTCTGTTGAAGCATGTTTAGCTCCAGTATCAGGAACAATGTGAAAGTCACAGAAGATAACACTATGTGGTAGATCTCCCATAACGTGTGTCTTACAGGGCTTTGGGTTGTAAGTGACAGCATGGAAAGATGCGTAATAAATATTCCAAGGGAGTATTTCAAGTGTGTTAGGAGGGGCATGGAGTACAGAAAGGAGATCAGACGTGTTACAGAATTTTGGAATGTGAGGTGGAATGTTTTTATATATAAAATTGAGAATTTTATGAAATGTGTTGAGATTACAAAAAATATTCTCTTCAAGGTTTTAAGGCATGTATTTCAAAATAATCTATGCTATCAATATTTTTACAATTACTTGAGCTCTCTTAGGTGATGCAATAGATGAAAGCAGGTAATAACCAAATGAAAGTTAATCAAATACTTTTCTTGCCGAATATTCCAATTATTTGAAGTTTTTCCTTGTTATATGTTTGGTGACTGTTGTAGCTTCCACAGTGGCATCTCTGAGCATAGATTTCTCTCAGAAATGTGTTTGTAATATTTGCTGCAAAGTTGTTTGGGGATTATGAATTCAGGTATGGTCTGTCAACCGTGTTGTCTGATTTTGGGGAGGTCACATAACATTAGGAAGTTTGGTTTTCCCTTTCTGGAAAACACAGGTAACTTCTATGGCATGTGTCTGTGACTTCATGTTTGTAAATGAAGAAATTTATTCATGTTTGAAATGAAGCCTACAAACTTAAGACAGATACATTGTTTCTACCTGTGTTTTGTCTATGCCTACGTTTGAATCTTTTTAATGTACAATTTTACATCATTGTATTAAGACTTAATTTAATTTGCATAGCAATTGTAAAGCATCCCTGATTATTTTTTTTTAACTCATTTTCTTAGAACACATTAAACGGTGCCTGGCTCACCTTTAGTTTGAAGACCCTTTTAGGATTCCCTGTGGATACCCGGATAGCAGAATGTCTGTGGACTCTTACAGCTGTTATCCAGAACATACTGACAGATGAGGTTTTACCCAAAGCAGGTAGGGTGGCAATTTGATGGTGAAGTTTTTTCAGATGAGGTTGGACCCAAAGCAGGCAGGGTGGTGGGTTTCTGATGTTACCAAACACGAGTTCCCACTAGAGGGAGGAGTGTTACTTGGAATCTCATCTGGAGCAGCCTGGCTAAAGAACACCCATTATCTTGTTATAAAGAGGGTGACAAAGGACTGTTAAAAACGAAGTGTTTTAAACGTGCTTAAAAACTGACAATAGTCACGATCACCTATTTTTTGCTTATTTGATCATTTGGCTGACTGTGTTACACTCCAACTCCGTAATGTTGTTGTTCTTGCTATAGGTATTTTGAAGAAGCTGTTGGCTGCTCTTGATGCTGTGCTTGAAGGATTTTATAATTCCATTCTGTTCCATCATTTTGACAGTCATCACTACACTTCACCTTATTCTGAAGCTGCAAACAATTTGATTGGTTTTATAGATCTGCTTGAAGTACTTTTGGCTTCTCGAATTGAAGTAGACCTACCCCTCAGATGCCAGAGAGTATTGTTTTTGAAAGTTTCTTATGTCCTGAACCTCATAAGCTCATCAGTCCACTATTTAATCAAGAAGAAGTTCATAATGCTCCTTAAAAAATGTGTCCTTTACAAATCTAGAGAAGATGCTAAAAGTGGATCACACTTCTTAAAAAACCCTACTTTGTATGAGGATATGCTGGCACTGAGTAATGCTGTTCTGCAAGATGCAAATTTGACTTGGCTTAATCAGATCCCACTTGCTGGAAAGGCCAGCTACTTTGGAAGCAGTGAAGTTCCTCCTGGAGATGATACTCAAGGTGGTTCTGACCAAACTGTTCTCAGAGCCTTAAGTTTGGTTGTGCTTAAGGCACTGGAATTCAAGTTTCAGAACTCCGCTACAGAAGCTGAAATCAAAGGTAACAGTCTCTTTCAGTTTTGCCATCAAGCAGCAAGATTTTAAAGCTTTCAGATTTTGTAGTCGCAGCTGATTAAGACTGTAAATAGAATCCAGCTGAATTAGTGGCGGTGGGAGGGAGGAAAGAGAAGACCCACTCAGGAAACTGCTATCACTGTGTCCTGCGTAGCTGGTTGTGTCCTTGCATTTTATCCTCTCCTTAGACCTGCAACAGCTCCATTGGGGATTGGAAACTTTTCTTGTTAAGAACATATGTTAATATTTGAAATAGTTAAGCTGGCTTGGGAACACCAGGCTTTTCTGCATTTGGAAAGAAGAGAGCCCATAGCACAAGCATCTGGTCTATTCAGGGTTGAGAACTAAAAGGAATGACAGGTAACACCGTTTTTTAGTGTAATGGTAGACCTGCAAGTACCATTATCTTGGCTGAAGGTACTAGGCATTACTGTCAGACAAAGAATGTTATGGGTAAAACCCAGAAATGTTGGAAAAGGTAAAAAAATAATGAAGCTGTAAAGTGAAAGACAGGAAAATTATTGGAGTTAGCAGAGTATAGTGCTTGCGTTCTTCACCCTGACTTACAATTCTAGTTCTTTGAATGAGCAGATGTTGGGCATGCTTTTCATACTTGAGTATGTTTGTTCTACTGAGTGGGTGAATTGGATTAGTAGAAGAGCAGATCTGGTTCTTGTGCTAGGGCTATGCCCCAAGGCAGGCAGTGGGATGGCAAGGGAATGCTGCGTGACTTGCGTTCCTGATGGGAGAAGATGCATTGCTGTGTCATGCTGGTAGCCAGTTAGTCTTCTCCTGTGCTATAATGAAGTGGTGAGGCTTTTTGCCTAAGACACTCCTGGAATCCCATCTTTCCGCTTGCCTCTTTACCCTTGAGAGGCACATGATGCACATCTTCTGATGCTAAGTTCTGTGAACATGGATGTGCAAGTGCTGTGATCAAAGCAGCTTCTGTCCCTGGATTACAGGCTTCATGGCAGAAACCATGTGAAGAAATTCTTCCCGGAGAGGGTGGGGAGGGACTGGGACAGGTTGCCCAGAGAAGCTGTGGATGGCCCATCCCTGGGAGTGTCCAAGGCCAGGCTGGATGAGGCTTGGAGCAACCTGGTGTAGTGGAAGGTGTCCCTGCCCATGGCAGGGGGTTGGAACTGGGTGGGCTTTAAGGTCCCTTCCAACCTAAACCATTCTGTGAAATGGAAAGGCATTTCTGAAGCAGTCTTTCTAGTCAAATACAAGTGAGAATGGGTGTTCCTTATTGTCAGCAGTTGACAATGTGGCAAAAAGTAAAAAATAGTGTATATTTCTTTCTAAACACAGATTAAATTTACAGCATCTTATTGAGGCATTTTAATACAAGTTCTAGATGTAAATGTTATTTTGCTTTTTATATTAGTACATTATGTAGCACGCATAAAATCATTTTTTAATGCATTTGACTGCAGAAGAGCCACGGACTTCTGCAAGGCAACCTCTGAGACTTTTTCCGGACATGTTTGTGATGCCAGATTTGTAGAGCTTTTTTAAGTATTTGTCGAGAATATTTTTTATATGGTCCACCTTCTGCTAAATGTATAGAGACTGAGATTGTCTAAGAACAAGAAAATAGAAAAAATGTAGGTTAAATCTATTTTAGATGTCTCTATGAAAATTCTTTCTCAAAGAAAAAAATCTCCTTTCCAGTTTCATGACACAAAAATGAGTTCTTTAATTAGATTCAAATACCCCAACTGTCAAGAGGAATTTCAAGTTGAAAGGAATGGTGCTTCTATTTTAGTGACATTAAATTAAGTGGTTAAAACAAGCACCAAAATGCTTTAATATGCTACTTCCCTTCCGGGAAGCTGGTTGATCTTATCTTTTTTTATTAACATGAATTACAGTGGCTTGACTTTAATTCATTTCAATCTTGAGTAATTTCCAGATAGCTTTGATTTATAGAGGAGAATTTCAGTCTGAATAATAACTATTAGTAACAAAGATAAGTTGCCATTCCTATTATTTGGTAAGAGGAAGAGTAAATCTTAAAAGTCACGTGTTAAGGAAAACCAGATAATGGTGGTTTTGTAAGTAAAATTGATTCCCACATTGCAGGAAACTTTTCAGAAGTGATATCTCTGTTTATATAAATGATCCAACTGTGTTCTTCAAGCTACAGTGTGCTTCCAGAAGCATTAGAGTTCTTAGTTAAGGTGTACTTTTGGGGTAAAGTTGTATGACAGCATGGGGGTTTTTTTGGTATTTTCTAAACGCTGAATGTATGCTGTGGTACATCAAACACTGGTACCTTTGTTCAGATGTAAAGAGTCCTTCTATAGTGTGCCATTAGTATTGAAGAGGTAGGCTTCTTGGCTTCAGGGAAATAGTCTGTCTATGATATGAATAAAAAGTTATTTTTATGAGTAACCTACTGCACTGAAATGGCATCAATATTTCAAGATGCTTTTCCCATCCAGGGATGCAGTGCTTAGAAAGGGGGGGGGAAATCAAGATTTGCAGGATAAACTCTGCTTGCACTAATCTTTCCAGTGAGGATTTTAGACCATCTCATGAAGGTGCCTTTATCCCCAGCCTGTATGTACTCAAAAATCATCCATGAAGAACTTATTTTATCAAGAATATGGCTATATTACAAGCTTCATACTTTGTTTTATTGTAGAAATGACAATTTATTCCCATCAACTATAAATCACTGCAGTTAATTTCTACTGTGAATCACACTGGGGTGAGCCTTTAGCTTCAATCCTATCAAAATACTACAATTGTATTATTATTTCTTATGGGAAGAACTGCCTGAGGTGAAGTCTCAGCAAAGTGCTCGTTTTGGATTGTTACATCTGTGGCATTGACTTGATTACAATCCACCTTTCTTCAGTCTGTGGAGTACCAATGAAGCTACCGAAATGGGAAGCTAAAGGAAAGTGTAAATTCCATCTAAGTCACATTTTTGTAGTTTTCCTGATGTGAGCAGTCTTGTTCATTGGTCTGCAAGCTTATGTGTGAGAGGATTCACCCTGTTGTACTCAAAACTTACTAGGTCACCTTTGATAATTGTCTCTTGAACTGCAAGAAAGCTGTTAGATGAATAAATTGTGTCCTTAAGTTTTATCTGTCTTGGGGGAGGTGGGAGGGCAAATCCTTTACCTGATGAGTAAATCCAGTTGTTAACATTGCCATCTAAACATTGGTATGTTTAGGGTTTAACTGAGTAGCCATTCACACTGAATTTAAGGTTAGATATCTGCTTATGGCTTTCTGCAAAACACTTCTTGATTATTTGGTACCAAAAAGCAAGAACTAATCTCTAACATTTGATGCTAAGGAATGATAAATGCATTAATGAACTGTTATGTGCTGTTAATTTTTTTAAAAAGATGTATGTTGTTTAGTAACAAAAAATGTATAGCAAAACTCATGGTTACTTCTCTTTTTCAGGAGACTTTCAGAGTGCCATGTCCCAGCTGTTGGTATTCTGGAAGAGTCATCTGAAGTCTTCCCCACAATCTCACCCGATTGTGCACCACTGTGAATGGCTCTCCTTGATTTTCATAGAGCAAGATGACGATATGTGGGAAGCGGCTAAAGCTTTATTACTCATTTATTTAAAATTTGATAGGTTAGTGTACGTTTTATTTGACACAACTATGAAGAATTGCAACTTAGTAAGGTTATTGTGATTATCACTTTTGTATAAAGAAAAGTTATTCTAAAAATTAATAAAAACCCAAACCTCAGGACAACGTACTAATGTGTAGTGTAAGAGCAGTTAACTTTGATATTTTGATTAAGTGGGTTTTTTTGGATTGAAATGAGGGAGTTGTGCAACAGTTTCCTATTAAATAGTTTATCATATCCTGTAATTCAGAATAATTGACTTCACAATCTAAAATAGTGGTTAGACACAGGTAAAAGGCAAGACTGTTTTCTGTCAACACTAAGAGTTTGACAAGAATGGGATATTATAATTAAGCTTCAAGAATTCAGGGACTTCTGGCAAAGTAGCCCTCTAAGGATTGGACCCATGTGAATTCTAGCTAGTTGATAAAAACTGTTATTGCTAACAGCTGAAACCTGTTCTTTGGACATGAATTTGTCCTGGACATGAATTTGTCCTAGCTGGCTTTATTATTGTTTAAATTACCCTACAAGATGATATCCTAATTTATAAAATGTTCCTCAAGCTTCAGATGTGAATCTATTGCAAGTAGTACCACAGATGGACAAACTTTCAGGACGCTAAGCAAATCAGAGGAGCCTGGCCCTACTTTTATTTAGGTGTCTGAGAAGAATTTTTTTTATGTTCAGGCTTATAAAAATATTAAAATAATAATTCTTCTATTTTAAGAAGCTTTGCTTATTCCAGAGTGTTTCCAAAGCAGGAGTGCTGTTTAAGGACTGGTTTAAGTACTTTGGCTTCCTAAACTGTCTGATCTCCTACTCCCCAGCCTTGATTCTTTCTCATTCTAATGTAAAGCTTCTGTTTTTTCGTTTTCACTTGTTGACAAAATCAAAAAAGAGCAAGAATACCATTTTCTAGTCATACCTGAAAGAAAAAAAAAAAAACAAACCCCAAAACTGTAAACTTCCATTCAATTAAATCAATTTTATGACTTACTTTTCAGGTTACGGCATGATGCTGCTGATAGCTTAAGCCAAAAAGAGGAGGAAACCTGGAACTTCCTGACGCATGCAAGTGGATATAATCCTCACTGTATCTTTTTATTTTTTCTAGAGAAAATTGCATTTGATTCCACAGTACTTCTAGACTTTTTGATTTCATCAGAAACTTGCTTTCTGGAGTACTTGGTTAGGTACTTAAAGCTTCTCAAGGAGGACTGGCATCAGTTTGTAGATGTCTGTAACCGTTTTGGTGCCGAACATTGTACTTTTCAATCAACGTCTTCTGCCGATCCACCCCATCAAGAAAAACAAAGCTGTATGACTGAGGAGAGTTTGCACAATGCTTCTTGTGAACCAGAACCACAGACTCTGATATCTTTGGCGGCTTCTCACAATTACTTTGTGTTTACAACAGAGCAAGGTGATAATGAAGTTGCAGAGTCCAACCAGTCTGCCTCGTCGATACGCACTGATGGTGCATCTCTGCCGGGTTCTCTTCAAAGCCTTGTTAATTATGACAGCTCAGAAGACTCCGAATTAGAATCAGATGGAAAAGAGTGTTTGGTAAACACAAAGCAGGTGCTTTTAAATAATGAGGGTGAGAGGCGGATACAGGAAACAAGTTGCAGCTACACAGATGATAAACAGAATACACTCAAGTCTGAAGTGGTGCCTCTGAAACAGGAGGGATCTGATACCTCATCCTGTTTGACTTGTGTGGCATGTTCAGATGATATTGTTCCCCTAAGCATAATGCTTTACAAATCAAGAAAGTGTCTGGAAGAACTGCAAAAAGCTATTTCTAGGTTGCAGAGAAGAAATCTTTTCCCATATAATCCATCTGCCTTGTTGAAACTACTGAGCCACGTTGAGAAGATCAGTAAGAACGTGAATCCACAGTAATCCTAAGAAGTGTTCTAGTGATTTTTTTTGAACTAGTACACTTGAACATTGCCATGAGATGAATGAATTCTAAAGCTCACACCTCTTGCACCTGTCAGTGTATTTAACCTGAAGCAGGATATACGTGTTTTTGGTTGACACCTTAAAAATCTGCAATTACATTCAGTGATATGATCCATTACCTTAGGGTCCAAGGCTTCATGGTATGTATGTCAGCATACAGTATATAAGGATTAATTGTTAGGTATTCAAAATTTGATAAGAAATGACTAATGTGAAAGCCTATCAACAATGTATGATGCTTAAAGTGTTGTCAAGTATGCTTAATGTCATTCTATACATGAAGTCATTGCCAGATTGGTAGTGATTTATGGACTACAGTGCAGTCTTAATGCAACACACGACTGCTTAGAGGTTGAAATAAATAAAATATTTCAGCTGGTGACAGTTTTGGTGTTTATACTGTGTTCTGCATCGGTGCTTTGCTCAAATGCACGTGCAGATGTGCTCCCACAATCACAATAACGTACGCCACACTTGGCTGAAGAACTGATGTTTAAGATGTGCTTTAGCTTTTACTGCTTGCCTGATTTAATCAGCAACATTATAATTTCACTGAAGATTGAATTCAGTTTTTCTTATTTTTATATAATATTTATATATTTTTAAAAAATTTTATGGTATATCCCGTAATTAAAAGGAAAGGTAGATGTGGGACTAATTAATATATTGCCTGTTCATAGAGAATTTTAATGGTGCATTATACCTAAAATCAAGCTTAGATAATGCAGAAGTGAAATTCCAACAGAATTCCTCATGTCCATTATATATGTATGCTTACTTACATAAAATACTTAACAAATGTGTTAAATCCAAACCAGATAACTAGAACTGAAGTGTCTGCAGTGCAGTGAGGTGGATATTTAATTTAAATTCTTCTACTTACTGGTTTTATTAGACCTAATTTGAATAACCTGAAAAGTAAGTGTCTAAGACTTTGCCTGGGGAGAGTTAGTTCAGAACAGGATCCAAACCAGTGTGTGCACTTAGCAGGAAGCCACCTAATGTTATTACGCTTTACGTGCAGCTTACAAGGGTTAGGCAATGGGAAAGCACTGATGACAGGGACTACTGTGAAAATCTGACCTCACCAGAACTATAGGAAGCAGTTTTCCTTTTAGGATCGCCTCTGGAAGGTAAGTGCTCTATTCTGATAAAGAATGAAGTTCTCTCTTCCTTTTAAATAGCTATTTAGTGTTACATTAAAACAGCTGATGAGTTAAGACAAACAGTCTTTGGAGCAGGTGACTCTGACCCCCAAACCTCCCTCCGTGGCTGTTTTCCGGATTAGTCTTGAGCTCTGAACTGGTGAATCAATGCTATTGGGAGGGGAAGAAAACTAGGTGAAGCTTATGGATAATTTAGCTGGAACTTACAGTGCTCTCAGGAGACACTGGAAATATATGAATTCTTGGACAGGAAGGTTTGAACCTCCATCTTGCTCATTCAGGATGACAGCTGTAACTACTTGCCAGTTATGTAGGAAAGAGGCATAAAGGAGAGCTGAATATTCCATGTGTTCGTTGTGCTTTGGTTTCTTCCCGAGATAACTTTTGTGCGCGGGAGTGGGTGAGAATGCTAATGAATGGGAACTTGCCCATTCATGCTTACAGTGACTGTAGTTTAAAACTAACCTCTGAGTTGTCCAGGGCAAAAGAATGTCTGGTTTTCTCTTTACTGTTTGAACTCGGTTATGCTCTAGATGCAGAGTTGCTCGTTTCTGTCAGGACTAAAATGCTTCTGGGAATGTTCCAAGCTGCAACTCTAGACAACTTGGGAACCTTTGAGTTCAAACAAGGGAAGTGCCTTTGGCAAGGCAGTTAAGCAAGAGTTTCTCCAGATCACAATTCTAAAAGTAGGTAGGTACTTATATTTCAGTGGAATCTGTTCTGCTGTCCTCACTTCTTTTCTCGTCTAGCCTTTGCTGACTAGTCTGTTTTAACTGAGTAACCTCATTGTTTTTACCAAACATAGTATTGTTCAGCATTTCTTGGTCTATACTTTGCCAGTTGGAAGTATCTAAATTACAGCAGTATTTCTCAGACACTGATAAGCAAGGTGGGAAAGGTAGAATGGGGAGATAATTTTGGTTTTGTTTGTCAGTGATTAAACAACTACAAAAACTTTTTTGAAGTAAAAGTTCAGACATCTCAGCATAACCTGTAGAGTTTAGCAGGAAGTGTTGGAGATGTAACTTTTGTTTTTTGAATACAGCAAATCCAATTGCAGTCCAACTGTATTTAATTCTTACAGGCATGAAGTTGATTGTGTGCCCAGTTGGTTATTACCAGTGATCATTCCCACATGTGTCACTTCCCAGAAAGCCATTGTTTTAATTCTCAGAATGTTTTAGTGGTAAAAATAGGTAAATGTGTTTTGTATCTGGCAACTAAGTGCCTTAATGTGTTGATATTTTACCATTTATGAACTGTAGGACCTGAGATGGAGTAAAACTGATGTGAGTCAGCTTATTTTTTTTACTGCTCACAAAATGAGTGTGAGCAGTGAAGGTGGCTGGTAGTTCTGTGGCTATGTTCAACAATTCTAGCACAAAGAAAACAGCTTGCAAAAGAATTTGTCTTTTAATCCATTGTTGAGTATATAAGGTGGGGTGGTTGGGGTTTGTTTTATGTTTTGTTTGTTTGTTTGCTTCCTTGAGTTTTTACTACCTAAAATTTTTAGGCAGAGCTTAGTATTTCCTTTGCTAGAACAAGTTAACTCAGCTGCAGAACTTATTACCAGTGTTAAATTAGAATTTAGGAAGTAGGTCAGTTGCTACTAGGAGTTTGATGTGCTTTACCTTTGGATATTGATATCTAACAACTTTTCTTGTATCATTTCAAAGCAAGACACAAATCAGGTGACCTGTCTGGAGACAGTTTTCTATCTGAGGATGTATCCTGAAATGTCCACAGTCTCCATTTATGTCTGTGCAGTTGTTTGGAGGAGTTTACCTTCAACATCAGTAGGCTAAATTATGCTTTAATGAGGTAAGCAGTTAGCACTAGAAGTTGCTTACAGGTTGTGCTTTTTAAAAAGAATATTTTGAAACTTGAATATTTGTAGACCTTGATTGCAATTACGGCTAATTCCAGGTGGCTCCGTGCTTGTGGTTCTTCAAACTGGATTTCCTCCAATATTTTTTATGACTCCTTTCCATTCTAGTTTTAAGACTCGTAATACAAGTTTTAATCCTGTCATACAAGAATAAAACCCAACCTTTTTGTAAAGCTGGGAATAAGGACCTTTAGTTCATAGAATTACAGAATGGTTTAGGTTGGAAGGGACCTGAAAGCCCACCCAGTCCACCCCCCTGCCATGAGCAGGGACATCTTCCACTAGACCAGGTTGCTCCAAGCCTCATCCAGCCTGGCCGTGGTTGTCTCCTGGTTTATCACTGCAGGATAAGCATTGTCTGTACTACTTCGTCTGAAGTCAATCCGGGATGGTGTCTGATGTCCATATCAAGTATCTATCACAGCCTTTCATATTGGTAGAAGTGAAAATACTGTGGTCATTACAGTTCCGTGCATTTTCCCTTTAAAAACTTATCAAATAAATTTTTAAATTCTTGCTGTATTTTGTACAGCTCTTTTAGGCTACCTCGTTCACTGAAATCTTGCTAGAAGCCAATTGTATATGTCAGAATGGATGATAGCTTTTTACCAGCACTGTCTCAGCACCAGGCATGGACCTGGGCTTGGTTGAGAAACATCTCAGGGATTTAAACTTTTCCAAGTCATTGTCTTCTAAAAATCTTATGCAGATGAGTTTATTGCTGATAACTATTGGAGACGGTCTTTAATATAAAGACAAGCTGGCTTGTTGCTGGTTTACATACAGCATACCTGTGCTGCAAAACATGAGTTTTGTCAGTCAGCAGTGTCCTTTCAGGGGCAAGATTTGAAAAAACTGTGAAGTGTTCAAAAAAGTAGCGTGCACAACCTCAGAAGGAATTACACTGCAGAATGTTGGCTTCCTTAAAAGGTTGCAGGGAAGGTCTGTATGTGCAAATCCTGAAACTATGTTGGGAGTTCTAGCTGCTAATTCTAGTTGTCTGAGAATCTGCCCTGTCTCATCCTGGTGCTAGAGTTGAAACCTGCAAGATATTCTGTGAAGCTTCAGACAGCTTGCAAGGATTAACAAGGCATCTTCTTTAAAATCCTGTATTATTTGGACTGCTGGAAATCAATTAATTAAAAAAAAAAATCTCTGAATGAATTGGTTGGATGAATTGTTAAATCTGTAGTGTTGCAGGAAGAAGATTTTATGTATTTTATATCTCCTGAATCATAAGATAGTAATAACACCTGGGAGTATTATTTGAGTGAATTAGCAGTGCTGTATTTGGGGTGGAAGGGGTGAACTATGGAAGTCAGTCCTCAGATACAGTTGTTCCTGGTAAGATTTTGTGAGTACCACGTAAGTTCTAACGCTGCTTACTATAAATGTGAGCAAGCAGAGTTACTCTTCTTGCTAAATTTACCTTTTAAAACATAGTAGAACATACTTAGTGGGAGTAACTTATAGATATGCAGTTATATGTGAATTGCTGTAGTGTTTCTGATTATGAAAAAGGTGGATTTGACAAGTGAGACAAGGTGATGCTAAATCAAGGGGAAAGAAAAAATTATTCTCATCAACGATACTTAAGGACATAACAGACTAGGATTTTGTGTAAAGAATCCTGACCAAACTGTTGCCAGATGAATTCTTCACATACATCATACATCTTCACATACATCTCTCTGCCTCTGGCTCTAATAGCATTCTTAATAGGTGTCCTGGAGGCTTATCAATATGCTGCATGTTCAGTATTTAAATGAAATACAGCCAAGAGTTTGTAACAACTTGAAAGAGATAGCATAACTGTGGTATTTATATCCCTCAATTGTTACGTGTGCGACCCAGCTAGTGTCAATGTCTTTTCCTGGAGCCTTTTTCCTAATGCATATCTGAAGCCTATTAATAACCCTGTTCTCTGCATTTTAGTGAAGTGGTGGCAGCTTGGGTCAGCAGTAGAGTGTGTTAGTGTTCCTTCACTTCTCTCCACTGTCTTTATCCTTCCAGTATTACTACTGACATCCCCTTTTTATCCAATTGTCATCTTCCTTCTTGTTATTAAGGCCCAGATTCTCAAAGTACTGAGTTTTCTAATTCTTATTAAAATTCACAGGAACCAAGTTCTGAAACAATAATTCAAAAAGATTTAGACCTTTTGAAGATTTCAGTCTATGTGCTCAAATCATGTGCATTCCTGATTTAGGCCTGCAATGGCATTCATGTACCAGAAGTATTTATTACTTCAGTGCTGGCTCTGTACAAAATCATGTAACTAGTCTTCAATTATGGCAGAATAATAATTAATTAGAAATGAACCTCTCCTTACTTAAAAGCCCTGTATGGATTATGAATCCAGTCATATTTCCTATTAAGAAAGGTTTTGAGGAGAAAGCTTTTTGAGAGATTGTAAATAGACTTCTTCATCCCTTTTGGGTATTAGGGGAAGATATGAATTCACATGAAGAAGAGGATCTTGGCTTCTAAACTACAGATTGCAAGATTATGAGTTACGATATTGATGTCACATACTGAACATGTGGCTTGGAATGATTAATTTTCAGATATTTGTTGATTCTTGAGGAGCAGAAAGTACAGGAATATCATGTTATTTAACCTTAATCTTGAAGGAATGCCAGATGGCAAGCAGATGGGTTTCACTGGTGGTGAAAAGAGAATTCAGAGTCCAAATTATTATTCTATCAAATTGATTCCTACTTTGTGTATACATATGACAGATATGATTAACTGTCTGCCATTGAGATAATCAGTTAGCAAAAATGACTAGATACTAATAGGCAATATATTGAAAATATTTATCTGTGGGGTCCCCAGATGAATTTTAATTTCTTTTTTGTATAAAGGAAAACAAAAGAAGTCCTTAGGTTTGGGGTTTTGTGTTTGATTAGGGTTTTTTGTTTTCTTCCCCCCCTGTAGGTGCCATCATAGACAACAGCTGATTCTAGCTGTTTAAGATGTAATAGTCTCAGAGAATTACCACAAAGGTTTTCTCTACTGAGAAAATTAACTAATACTATAATCTTTCTTATGCAACTGCTCAGAATCTGAGATGAAATCTCACATCCAGTGAGATTTAATATAATGTATTTAACTGGCTGGGAATGGAAAGATGTTAATTCTGTTAACTTTTCTTGTTTTGTTCTAATATTTTGGTTTTCACTGAAAACTTATACATAATTTCCAGACATGTGACACAATCATTTGCGTCAAATACGTGCCTCCATTACCTACTTATATTTAATGGTTGTAATGTTGAGTAGGTGCTATGCTGCAAGTAAGGAGTAGTAGCACTGAGTTCTGCCTTTTTTTTTTTTTTTCTGCTCAGTGAGACATGCAGACCAAGGTGGGTGTTCTGTTTGGTTTTCTATTGCAGCATTCAAATTTAAGGTCCCTGAAGGATAAGTACTGTGAAAGTGCAGAGATAATTGAAAGGTCAGTGGGCAGGTTTGATCAAGAGGGTATGGTTAGCTCGTTTACCATGCAGTATCTTTGATCCTGTAACAGAGCCCAGTGTAGGTGGGTGAGTGCTGCCTACCAAACGCTCCTCAAGTATGTAACAACATTTTTTCCCATTTTATTATTTGTAGCAGCCCCATGTTTGTTCCAGTCAAACAAATATGTTTTTTTTGCAATTTAGCGTAAGAGTGAAGAAATCATGGATTGAGGCATAAGAAAGAGGTGTTTCTGCCAATTACCTATTACATGACTGGCACAGTATTAGCCAAGCGATATATGAATCAGCTTGCTCTAGGCTTTCCTAATTGGCAGAGTGTTCCTATATGTTCTGCTTAGCTCAGATGTGGGAAAGTATGGAGATAACTTAAAGCAACAGCAAAGCCGTAGTACTGTCTTTCCGGAATAATCCTTCATATTTGGTATTTCTCTGGTGCATCAGTTTATTGGATACCCGTCACAGTTTTATGGAAGGTTGAAGACTGGCAATAGCTGCAAAATATAATACCTCAAAAAAAAAAAAAAAAAGAAAAAGGTATATGAACAATCCCAAACTTTTGTCTGGAGGGAAATAAATGAACAGGATCCAAATATCGCCTGGGTCACATCTTGTTTTATTGCAGTCTTACAGGTTGTGATGGAAGCTTCAGTGTACTCAAAGGGAGTTGTGGAAGTTAAGGCCGGGGGGGCAAAACCTCCAGCGTTATCTACATAGAAACCATCCGTGGTTTAGGAAGTCTGAGCCCCAAACTACAGAAGGCTGGGGGTATCATGGGCTAGTATTTTGTTTATTCTGTTCTTGTACTCTTTGTAGCCATCTGCAATTGGTTACCTTCAGAGGCAGTATGCTGGGCAAGGTGAAACTTCGGTTCAACTTTGACATGTCTGTTCCTATTTCGTGGGTTTTGCTGTTTGCTGACTGCAGACAGGAAGAAAGGGCTAATAAGAGGTTCTCTGCTCCTGGCTTGTTGGTGAGGTTCTCTCCTTCCTTGTGAACAACGTTAAGGCTCCTCACCACAAAACTAAGCAATGCCAACACTTCTGAATACTGTTACTTATTATGTGAAACTGAGGAGAGAGTTGGTGAGGAATGACTTTCAGCCTGATTCCTTAGTCATGTAGTTTAAAAAAAAAAAAAATTCAAAACAAAAGACCACATAGGGTTAAGTAAAATGTGGGTGTTTGTACGGTATCTCTAACCAAACGTACACTCCACATATATTTCCCTCTGCTTTATTAATTTCAAAAATCCCACTTTATATCTCCTGTGGAACTGGACTACTTTCTGGAAAACATGTAGTTGATTGGGGCTGGATGTATTCCTGAGGCTGCTCTGTAGGAGCAGAAACCTTTCTCTAACTTTATTTGAAGACCCCTACTTCATCTAACAGCGCCTCTAAAAACGTCAGTGTGAGGCGATGCGTCCGGGGTTTCCTTTTCCGCGCGCTCCGCAGGCACAGCATCCTCCCATGCCTGTACAGAGCAATCAAAGTTGAGACGAATTCTCATCGCCCAACAAAATGCCATGTGACTTCAAACATTTCTTCACCTGCTGTGTTGAAACAAGCACAAGGGAAGGCGCTCGGCGTTACTACTCCCGAGTTTCACTGAGTAGATACGTGTGACATCAGGATCGCCTTCAGTCAGAAATCTTGAAGTGCAGCTTTGCTGGGTGCGTCTCTGAAGAATTTGAAAGAGTTCAGGAGATAGGGCGTGTTTACCTTTGTCAAAATAGGGAGCGTAATGCCTCTTCCCTGCTAATGTGCTTATGGTCTCTTTGACGGCAACAGTGTAAAGGTAGGCATTTCTTCCTCTTCCTCTTTCTTTTTTTTTTTTTTTCCCCCCTGTCCTGTTGGTTTTGGGTTTGTTTCCCCCCCCATCAGATTATGGTGTGAATTTTTAGCATGTGCTGGTCTCTAACATCGTCTGTTTTGTAAGGGAAAATCAGAGTAACTCTTATGATAATCTTCAGACAGAGTGGTATAGGTGTTAATGAGATTTTATATGTTGCCACTTGGTATTCCAACCTATGAGAACAGCTTTTTGTTTTAAGAGAGAAGTAGTACAGGATACAGCATTAGTTTTGCTTTTCTACTTTGTGTCACTCTGTTAAGTGTTTCTGAGGACCCTTCTTTCTGAACACGAAGGGATGAAAATTTATTATTGGGAAAAGTAATGTAAATGTGATTGCATTAAAAGAAAAAAAAAACACCCTTGAAGTTAAGTCGCTTGAAAAAGCTAATTCTAATTTTGTTCTGTAAAATGCTAAGAAAAAGTGTTCTGTAAGATCTTCAGTTTAACAGAGGGTTTTTTTAAGACTTACCTATTGAAGCTCTGAAGCAGCTAGTGCTATGAATGACATTTAAACAAGCTTCCAGAAAGGTTTCTCTGATAGTAATGCTACAGCATTCAGATGGAGGAACCCCATGCATTTTTTTCCTCATACTTTTTGTAGTGTACCTATTTTTAGCTAGCTCCCTAGCTTAGTCAGATCTAAAGCTGTGGTTCCGCTGTGGTAGGAGCGACGCTGGTACACATTTAGCTGAAGTTAGGACATGAAAAGGATGCCAAACAGTGGCCGAAGTAACGAAATACCAGTAACATCCTGGCTCCTCCTCTAGTTGTTTTTGTGGGTGGAGAATGTCTGGGCAGGTTAAACTGCAAAGGAGGGAATAACCAACAAGAGAACTGGAACAGTGGAGCACAACAGAGGTGGTTAAATTGCTGGTTCAGGGTGGTGTAGAGATCGTTAAATCAATGTCCAAGCTTGAGCCACTGTGTACAACGGTTGATGAAGACCATGTTTCAGGAGGCTGCAAATAGGAGAGTTTCCAGGGTGTGAATGCAGCAGCCCTGTCCCTTTCCCTTCCTCCTAAGGCTAATTTAAAACCTTGAGTCACCCACTGTGCAGGTGGAGAAGCCGACATCCTTTGCCTCTGTACCCTCAGGTCCTCTCTCTAGTTCTTATTATTCTATTCTCTCTTCACATGTTTCGTGGCACTCTTGTGCTTACCCTGGCCACCATGTACCCGTATGCTGCTCTCCTCTTTCCTGCCTATTATCAGATGCTGATTCTTAACCCTTAAATAAATGACCAAGAAGGCTCACAACTCTGGCAAAATCTGCATTATGCAACTGCACATTTTAAGTTAGACCTCTGTTTTTTATTTAAAACAAAGTTTAGGTTACCTATGAAAAATAGTAATTTTTGCGTGTTTCCTTAACAGTAATAATTTGAAGAAAAGAGTCATACCTAAAAAAATAATTCTTTACGTTCTGACAAGTTATACTGACTATATCTTGGCGCAGCTGATGTTTTCCTCTAGGTCTGTTCAAACTTTTTATGAATGAAGTGTCTATTAAGAACTTGTAGTTTTGATAGGGCTTTTTTTCAAATAACTTTTTTTATCACATGATTATTGTAGATATTGTATAGCTCTTTATCCAACTCTATCAGTGTTATGGATTTTAAAGCTGAAAAGCAGACATAGTTTGCACTGTAACTGTACAGTCTGAGAACTGGATTTCGCTTTACTCAGCTGCTTGCAATCAGCTAAAAACCATTTTAGCTGCTTAAAAACTATTTACCTTTAAGTAGAGAGAACATGGTAACTTTCCCCCAGAAAATGAATTCTTTCAAACAGTTCTGGTTTTCTTTTCCCCCAGAGAACAGGGAAGAATATAATAAAATTCACTTGCCACCTTAATTGAGATTTATTCAAAGTGCTGTTTTAGCCTGATACAGTATAGTAACCAAGTTACAAGGTAATGTGATAGAATAGTAAAAGAAGTAAAATACTCTAATTGCCCTGTAACTAGGCACTAAACTCTTTACAGCTGAGGTTTGTACATTCTAGGGAGTGTATTTGGAGTTAAAGATCTCATAGCGGTCTTCATGGAGCTGGTTTATGTGTATGGAGCATTTCAGTGTTTCAGGACAAGAACCTCTATTCCGACAAGTCTTTTATTCTTTGCTGCCACTGGTGGTACGTGTAGGCTTGGTAAGATGTCATTCACGCTGTGGCTTAGGTTGTGTGGAATTTAACTGGAATCGTGTTTTCACATTTTTTCTAGCATAAAAAATTATCAGTGGAGAAGCCAATCTGGCATCACATCCCGTGATTCCTCAAATGTGCAAGTTGCAGGTGTGTCCGGAAGATGTATAAAGCAGCTGTTGTTTGTTTCAAAGGCTGTATGGCACGGTACTCATTGTCAATACCTGCATGAATGCTAAACTATTAACAAGCTATTATTTGTACTTGTGGGGGTTTTTCAATTTTCTTTTATTAAAACTCACTTTTCTGTGCTATTGAGATTTTTTTAAGGTATCTCTTAGCTTCGGTAGTGTTTCTGCTATCCTTGGCAGGAAAAAGGTTGCATAACTCAGCCACAAAATACAGGTCCCATATTTTTTTGCCTGTTTCATGGTGGTGATTTCAGTTGGGGTTCTTTAAACAGTGTGCTATCTGTTTTGAGCTGAAACTTGTGTGTTAACTGTTGCATGTATTGCTTAGTCTTAACCAAAACCTGTGATATGGTGGCTCTGATCTTTATTTACTCTCTTAAATCACTTTGGTTTAATGTTGATGATTAACAGCCTGGAGCAGCTGTCGCTTTTAATACCTGGAAGACTTGATTCTTTCCAAAGCGTTACCAGCTCTATGAAATGATGAGAGAAATAGGAGAATTATGCTATTCTTGCTTTTTGCTGATTGAATTCTTTCCTTGTTACACCTCTGGAATTATGCTGAGAAGTCAGTCTAATAAGGTGCTTAGAGAAACGAAGGTTTCTTTCACTTGCATGTTTGTGGTAGTGAATTTTGGGTTTTCTAATTTATCCAGTAAATAAAGGTAGGAAATCCTCCAAACCTGGACATTCATTCTGGTTCTGGAAATTCAGTTTTTGAAAGCAAGAGATTTTGAACAGTGAACACAATCAAAGCTTTTATGTTTTTCTTTTTATTCATGCCCTGGACTGCAGCAGCCAGAAATTCCTCTTCAAAGTAGCTCCTGAATTTGTTTTCAAAACGCAGCCACGTAGCTTTTGTCAAATCAAGATTTGTCCCTTTCTGTTTAACGGCATTAAAAATGGGAGATCTTTTTGTTTTTTACATTGCATATATCAAGGATCCAAGGAACAGAGCTTTGAAATAAACTTCACATTGGTACTTCCCTACCGTGTAGGCTTTCCTTTAATTATAAAGGATGCGGTTTGTGGAGTAATCATTCCTGATTTTCCTGTTTTGCACTAGCACATTTAACGCTAGATTAGGCTCAGAGGAGATCCTTCCTTAGCAAGGAGGTGATTAGATTTATTTGGACTATTTAATCTCCAAGATGCAGGGGAAATTTCCAGTTTTCTAAAATATCTTTATTTTATTGTTAGACTGACTTCTAGTTCCTTCTAGAGCGAGGGCAACGATTCCAGTTTTGTCAGTGAAATTGGCAGGGCTGGTGTATGGATAGGAGTCTGGGAAGGAGCAGGGTTCTTTCACCCTGGGTTGGGCAGAATATGGGTCACTCAGCTGTCGACACATCTTGCTGCTTGCTTGGTGGTGTTACGAGCAGTAAAGGAAAAAGAAGCCCTGAGCTCAGCACTCTTAGCAATAGGAGGCTCAGGCTGGGGAGGCTTTCAGGTTTCTTGTTAGAGCTGGTCCCAAGTCAGGACAAGCTAGGCTTTGGAGCCTGCTGCCCATTCTTTGGGGATTTGCCCATTCTTTCAACCTCTGCCTGGTGAATTGACAGACATGGGATTAGGGGTCACTCTGCCTCTATTATCCCAGGACAAGCTGGGTATTGACGCCTGCTGCCCATTCTTTGGAAGCAGTGTGTGTGAGGGGAGAATAACAACTTGTGTCAGTTTATACCCGCTGAAAAGATGAGCTGCCTTTGAAATCCAGTATCTGCATCCTGATCCCAGCACTGGAACTGGTTGCCACCACTGTGGTTACACTGGGACGCATGCCTTTGTGCGGGAATGAGCTCCTGACAAAAGTGTCCCCGAGTTCTACGCTGATGTACTAGGGAAATGAATCTGGGTCCCAAGGGCTGCAGTCACAGCACTTCTCAGAGACAAATATTTCTCGGCAGCATAAAATGAGCCTGTTGCAAAACACATTTCACTCACCCAAGTGATAAGAAACTGGTTCTCTCATTTCCCACCCAGATTTCGGGCACTACATGCGGAAATGCCAGCGTACATTGCCAATGCCGCTCATAGCCCCTGGGTGGAACAAGGAACAACTGAAAGACTTCTAAATACTAGTCCCTTCCATAAGGTGGAATTGTGGTGGATGCCTTCCTTTTCCCGCTCACACTATGGGCACTTGGAAGACGTGTTCTTGGTGTAAGCAAGGCCAGAGGGTTAGTGGCCTTCCTAACCTGTTAGGATTTAGCAAGCTCCCAAAAACCTTTGGGTTAAAACCAAAACTGAACAGTATAGACAACGTTATTTAAAACATATGCGAGGGCTTGAAGGTTTGTCTACATGTAATGTGTCAGAACAATAGCTCATGTGGGGCAAAACCTTTTCCCCAGAAAATGTACCATGTAAACAGTGACTGGACAACTTTCTCTCTTATGGCACTGGCAACATGTCTTTACCTGGATGTGGTCTGAGAGCAGTTTGCCCTCTCTGGCCGTTCAACCTCTGCCTGGTGAATTGAC
>NW_010233687.1:0-2034 GCF_000690775.1 Eurypyga helias
CCGAGGCTGTTCTCCTCCCTCCGAGGTGCCCCGTCGACTGCTGCGCCCAAACGAGCCCCACGCTCCGGCTGGGATGCACTGCGGTGCAGGCAGCCAGCCCCACTCGCCCCCACTTCGTCTGCCTTGCGTGGTGCCTGAGCCCTGGGAGCCACTAATTGATTTCCAGCCCTGCCTACTTCACGAGTTATCAGTTACTACCTCGCTAATGACTTCAGGCAGTCCCTGGCTGCCTGTACCCTGCTAAGGGAGCAGGAGAAGCCCCCCTAGGAGCTGCAGGGTCTGGAACAGGCCAAGATCCCCTCCGCTGAGGGCAGAGGCACAGGCAGGCATCCGGGCAGGGAGCGCTGCGGTGCTGAGCAGCGCCAGGCACCCGCCGGCCGTGGGAGCAGCTCCGCTGCCGCAGAACTGGTGCTGAAGAGGTGACACACGCATCGTTCTCCCTGTGTAAAATGACTGACGGCCTTTCTGGGCATCGCCTGCAATAACGGCCAAAAGCTGATTAAAGCCGTGTCTGCTTTTTAAATACTGCACGGCACTAACCACACAGTGCGCCCAGTGCTGGCCTGAGACACGGGATGTTCCTGTTTTCATGTTTCATACACCATTGGGTAAGGCAGCTTTGTAACGAAGATTTTAAAATCTGCCTTCATGTTCATTCCAAATAAGCAGGTAGGTTTTGTAACTCATCTACACCCTGGTTCCCTTCCACTAAGAGCCAAAAGCCCTGAGCCCAGAATTGCAGATTTCAGGCCCTGCACATGCAAATGCCTTTTCCAGCCATGCAGAGGGTCTTGCTCGGGGCCCCCCAAAGCCCCTCTGGGCTTCGCCCTTGGGAGCAGGGCTGCCCTCAGTGCCTCCTGGCTGTGCAAGAGAGCAGGGGGCTCTGCAGCTGCATGGCACCTCCCTCACTGCCTCAGGGCAACGCGGGGCTCAGGCAGTCGGCTGTCTGCCTTGGTGTCCGTGCTGGGAGACCTGGCAGCGTGAGGCTTCCTCACCCATCCCTGGAACAGGTCATCTGCCACCCCTTCCTTGACCTCCAAGGAAACAAGCTGAGGGGTGGCAGAGGTTCTTGCATAACCTCACTTTTCTCAAACAAGGGCCCTGTAATTCCCTTGCACCTTTGGAGGAACAATAACCTGCTCCGAGAAACCTCTATAGTCTCCCAGACGAGAGCACATTAACCTTAGGCAGATGCTGTTGTACTTTCCCTGAGCAAATCCTTGTTTGTGGTTTTGGGGCGCCTTTGCTCAGAGACTCCTGAGGTTTCAGCTACCTCTCTGCTGGGCTAATGCAGATCTCTGGGTGTCAGGAGAGACTTAGTGGCAATTTAAAAACTAATTAAAGCAACTAGCAACTTAAAAACTAATCAAAGCAACTGGCAACTTAAAAACTAATCAAAGCACCCAGGTATTAGAGGCACTGGAGTAGTTAAAACACCTTTGCAAGGTCCTGTACATCGTGGCTTGCGCGGGGGTCAGGAAATTCAAGGTTAGTACTCACCGTAATCCTATTACGGGGTAATACTAATTTGGCTCTGCCCCAGGCTGCTTTTCTCTTTCACTGATTTTCTCCACAGCGGGTCACTGGAGACAAGCGAGCGCTCCGCTCGCGCGGTGCAGGAGCCTTTGGATCAAAGGAACGCCGATTGGAAATTCCTCCCTGCAAGGAGAGACATCTTGGTGCGACAGCCCAAGAAAAGGGAATTCAGCACTCCCGTGACGCAGCCTGCGAGGAGATCGAAGCAGCAGTATCTGCTATCGTGACATGAGGTACAGATTACTCTGTTTCTGTGTTCGTACTGGGATTATTACCCATTAAACGGTTGGGTTTTCGTGGAGCGGTGCAGCGGGTGAAATGACGGGGCGTGAGCATCACCCGCCCGTGGGACCGGGCTAAGGGATCTGCTCTCCGTGGGGCTGTGTCCCGAGGCAGAGGTCACGCAGAAGATGCTGTGCCTCTGACAACGTGGCGAGGGGGCTGGGGGCGGCTCGCGGGGCGCCCGGGCTGTGCTCCGCTCCGGGACGGCAGGGGGCG
>NW_010233688.1:0-15008 GCF_000690775.1 Eurypyga helias
CTCCCCTTCCCCCCCCCTTAACCTTGAATAGGCGCACGCCGCCGCTCGTCGGGGCCTGCTGGACAAAACCCGCCGGCTGGTTTGTCCTCTTCCTTCGCCCCCAGCCCTGCCAGCGCCCAACGCGGCCTCCGGCTCGTGAAAAACCCTTTTTTTTTGCCTTTGTGAGACGGATGGGGAGGCTCCACAGCCTCTATTTCCTTTTATTCCCCTCCTCGAAAGGAGGAAACGGATTGCGGGCGCACAGGTATGGCCGTGACATTCACGTTCATTCTGTGTTTTTTTAAGCCCTCCTGGCTCCGAAGGAGAGAGCCTGGAAGATTATTTTTTTTTTTTTCCCTCCATGCACCCGTAGATCGGGTGTGAGCACCTTTTAGTCCAGCCCATTAGGAAAAAAAAAAAGGAGGGGGAGGGGGGCTTACAAAAGGTGTCTCTAATATCGTCCAGGCTCTGATAAAATACTCAATATAGGGAATAACAAAATGCTTTTTTTGGCATCTGAGCCTATGGAGTAGTTATTTAAAGCTCACCGTGCCTTTTCCAGTTTTCTGATGGGAAGAATATTTTTAAGGACGAGGCCTGTGCTTTATTCCGCACAAGCGTGTTGGAAATCGCGTTTAATATGTGCCCATCCTTCTTATTCTAGGTGGTGGGATTAGCTGGTTGATGCGAATTAAAGATGTGTATGAAATCTGAACAAATGTACCGTGCAAATAAAAAAAGGCCCAGTTCTGAGCAGCTAAAGATTGGATATATGCTTATAATTTCTTGACTCGTGTTTTGAATACGTTCATATTAGCAACTAAATTGTTGTTCCAGATTCGTGTTAATGGTGTAGTTTTCAGAGGTTTTATCCTTAGGGAAGTGCAGGGTGGCATCTGTGGGACCAGGAACGCTTGATATGCGTTACCATTCAATTGATCTATTTGATCCTTGCCTACAGCCACACCTGACATGGCTCTGTGTGTGCATGCGTGCATATATATGGCATCGCTCTCTGCTTCTCCTGCCAAAGCGCTGTAGGATTGTGAGCTTTTTGACAGATCAGAAATTCGGATGTCTTTCTGCACCGAATGTCTTCCACTGCGGTTGAAGCCTTGAGGAGAGGGTTTGGCTTGGGGGTCTTGTCGTCTGCCTTGTGTCTGCATGATCAGTGTGCCTGCAGCACCTCAAAAAACACGAGTGCTGTTAACCCATATGAGCAGCATAAGAGCATATGTTTGATCAGGTCCAGCGTTAGCATTTATTAAGGATTCTTGATTTGTATGGAGAAAAACTGTGGGTGACTCCATTTTAATTTATTGATTTACTTTATGCGTGTGTGGAATAGGAAGCAAGTCTTGTTGGTCAGTATTTCTGCAGGTGGCTGTCTAAACAAAGTGAGACCTAGACCTGGCATGTTCAGCAACTAAATTTGACTTATTCAAGCTCTGCAGCTTGATTCGTCAAAGGTCATCGATGCTCCTTTCGTTTATTTGAGGTCAAAGACTAGACAGATGCTTGCCTGCGAAGAGGGTGCTAACTGATGCAGACTAACAAGTTTGCAAATACGATTCGATCCCAAGTGTATGACACTGAGGGAGAAACAAAGGCCGTAGCATAAAGCACACGCACTTGTGATAACCCCCACTGTCGCTTTGGTCATGTGCTCCTGGTCCTTCTGCTGTCTGGAAAAAAATGTCAGAGACAAAGCAGGAGAACCACATACGATGCCTCAGTGGGAAATGCAGTTTATATTCTCGGTTAATCCATCCATGTAGGACAGTCCAGGAAGCTAACTTTTATTTTGCTTTGTAACAGGGGAAAAAAAAATCTTGGGTGTCAAAAAGGGTTATATTTTTCTGACTGTCATGAGTTTTGGTAGCGTCTTAGGGCATGATGTAGCAAGTTATCCATTACCAGTGTTAAGTGCTTGGAGAGGGGAAATGACTCGTGTGGTAAACAGTTTGCTTGGCTCTTTCATTTTGGCGTGTATTTGCAGACTGATAGTTACATTCTGAGCCCTTTTGAGTGAAAGCTGGGACAAAAGAGTCCTTCTGAGGTTGGTGGATTTGGTGTCTTCTGAGTCTCTTGGACATCTCCAGCACCTCTGTCTTGGGGCAGGTCTTTTCCGAGTCATCATCACCTGACTTGTTTGATGTCAACCTTTTTGCTCTTATTTGTGAGCCCGGAGTAGCGGTGAAATTAAGTGATGAAGTCACTGTTGCTGTGGTGTGTCTGCAGCTATCGCTGCTCCTGGCTGAGCACTGCAACAGTTATCTCGGGAGGATGGATCCAAGCGATGGGGATAGGATTGATAAAGTAGGGGGGGAGGGCTCACTGAGCCTTGTGTTACCTGGGCGGAGCAGCACTAGAGCAGTAGGGTGATTGCTTTTCTCCCCAAGGTGTATGGGGCAGAAAGAGTGAGCAAAGATTATTTTTTACTTTCATCTCTTCCCTAAGTAATTTATTAGACTTAATTTATGAGACTCTGTTATCAGAAGCTGGTAAAAAAGCTTGAGCCTTGAGTGAAAGGGTGGGAAACTACCACCAGCTGCTTCTCCTTGGGCTGTTGGGAAGGATGACTTCTCATGCCTGCTGCTCTCCTTGCTCTCTAAGGGACGTTACAAGGGTCTTCACATCTCTGCCCTGTGGCCTCCGTGCATCTCTTTCAAGGCATACCAGCATCAAGTACCGTCTCAAATCTGACTATTTTTGTTTCTCTACTTATATTTTGGTGGTTTGGAAATGACTCCACCATTTTTTCCACCTCCACTTCCACACTGAAGTAATTCTCAGGTAGGTTATTGTTTGTGCAGGACTTCATTGGTGGGTTTGTAGGCCATCCCCACACAAAACGGTGCGTGTGCTCCTTGCGTTGAGCTTGTTCCTCAACAGGAGGGAGCTGAGCTTCCTGTTTTCCACTTGCTGATACTACCAACTGGTTGTAGTACAAGAGGAGGTTACAGCTTGAAGCTTTTTGTTCTTCACCTAGTTGTTCTTGCATTGCTTCCAGATGTACATTGTTTCCCAAATGGGACAAAAATAATCCTGAAATATAAAGGGTAGTCATGCAACACATGACCAAAAATATCTGTGTAAAAATAGAAATCTTGAAGTTTGCAGTTTGAGAATTTTCATCTAATGACTGTGGAATTGAGATTTTTTTTTTTTTTTCCTCCCTTCTGTGAGCTTCTGGAAAATAAGTTTTTAAAGTAACACCAGGTCCTCGTAGACAGGGGTGCTTATTGTAACAGTGGCCAATGGTCTTGTTGGTCTGCAGTAAATAATGTCACTGCTAGCGCTTGCCGTGAAGAGTTTCTTGCTCTGTGCGTGGGTGTCCTGGCTCTGTAATTGGTTATGCAGACTTTGTTAACTTGGAGGGTGAGGAAGGCAATTTTATTTGCTTTAGCGAGTTCTGATGTTGTACACATACTCTTGGTTGCAACATCTAAAGGACAATCTTGTAATAACTCATTTTGGACTCTCTGGAGGAATGTTACAGTGGTGCCAAACTTGGTTTTTGTTGAAGTTTTTCTTTTCTTCTTAGACTCAGTGTGTTTTGTACTGTGTAATCTCCCAAAAGCACAACAGCTTGGCAAACCTATAGGGCCGTGTACTGTTCACACGTGGTACTGCTGCTGGCATTTGAGCCTGATGCATCTTTGGTTGGTGTAACGGGTCTTGAAAAAGTGGTTCACGGAGGAGTACATTCTGGGAGTTTGTTGCTCTGTTGGTAGCCACTCCAGAAGCCAGGACTGCTTTTTAGGTAGCATGTGGCTTTAGGTGACAATTCAGTCATACTGTGACGTCCAGTTGTGTAGGAAGAGCCTTGGAAAAGAGCACCCTGGGCAACTTGGGTGCGAAGGCACGAGCGGGGCTGTTGAAACTGGCAAGACGTTGGAGATAGTGCCACCCTCTGTTTCCCAACCCAGCTAGGGTAGGGCCCTCTCTATTGCTTTGATAGCAGTTTCTGCCTAATTGGTTTCTGAAACTGGAAGCCGCCCATCCTGCTCTCCTTGCTGGAGAGAGGAAGATCACTCCCTTCCAGGAGCCTGCTGAGTGTTATGCGTCTGGCCGCCACTGATCCTAGCCCTGTCCAGCTTTCTGACTGCTGCTGGGTGAGTGGCTTTCCTCCTGCCTGTACTTGAAAAAAATGGCACTAACGGGGTCAGTTAATGACCACGTGCGCTACAGTGAAGTGTCTTGTGCCTTGCAGTCTGAAAAGGAATTAAACAGCTGTCTGCTGTACTTCATTCTAACACTGCCAAGCTATTTTCTCTTTATTCATGCCATTAGGGGTGGTTGAGTAGAAAAATAACTAATAAAAAGTGGGCCCCGCCAGAGGAACCCGAGAGATGATAATTTGACTGATTATTCTACTGTGTCCCCCATGTCTTATTTCTGTGGGTTGGTGGTTTGGTTGTGTTTTTTGCTTGTAACTCTTACGGGGGTTTACCCTGAATGTTTTCTTCTCGTTCAATCACTGTTACGCACACTTCCTCTTCCCCACGCTGCTTCCTGGAGGTGACCCCCTATGGTAACTATCACTTCGTTCCCCTGTTTTATTTGCAATATTTTAACCATCTTGTTGACCTGTTTGCACATCTGGGGAAACCCATATGGCTTATGGAGCGTGTTCCTTGCCTGTACGCATCCTGGCTCTGGAAGTTGCTGCATCACTCCATCCGTTAACTTGATAGGGCCTTGTGGGTATCACAAAGCAGTGGTGGCTTATGTACACTGATCTTTTTCTTGGGGGCTAAGAAAAGAAGTAGTTCTTTGGCATATGTTGCTGAAGACCACCCTATAGCCTGAGGGCTTCCCTGGACTGCCCCAAGAGTTATTTAATTTTGATGTATTGTATCTTTAAGCCCTATTTTAGTTGGAGCATAAAGGATTTTTCCAGTGTTGGTGTACCATTTACTCATTGCAGATCTTCATGATGCCAATCTGTGGGATATTGGCTGTTGCTGTTGCCTCACCCCATCCTCTTTTTTGAGCTGGATGGATGAGTGTTGTGAAGAAGATTCTGAAAGCCCACAGGGTATCTGTGTCTGCAAAAAACCTGTAGTTAAAGCTTTGTACTGTGACCAGCTCTGGCATTTTCTGAAACGAATTAATGCTGAACCCCTTAGTTATTTGAACACATTAGCTAATAATATGCAAGGTGGTTGGAGAACACTTGCAGCCTCTTGGCTCGAGCTGTTGGAGTCTTTGTTTTGAATGAGTTGATGAGTCCTATTTTAAATTGTAAGGTCTGTTGCATTTCAGTTTCCAGAAATTTCTATAGACTTGAACATTTTTCTAGAGTTCTCTTGCTTTTGTTTTTGTTAAAAAAAAAAATTTAACTTTACTCTGAGGACTTTTAGTCACCCATAGCTAGTGTGGGAAGTGCTAAAGTGGCTGTCTCTTGCAGAAGCTCTATGGCTGGTGGAGTTACTTGGCTGCTTTCTGAATTTAATGAGCATCAGCCCAATGCAGTCTTGAAAGGCGAACAGAACTTTTGAAGTCAAGCAGCTATGAAAAGGAGCTTATCAGAAGTTTAAATGCCGCGTGAAACAGCTCTCCTCCTTTTTCTTTGACCCAGGTCCATGCAAAACCCCAAACTCTGTCTCGTCAGCACTTCCTTCAGTAAACTGCACAAGTAGGTGCTGTTTATTTATGTATGTTGAGAAAAATGCTAATTACAGTTTTTACAATGTGGCAAGAAAAGATACTGCCTCAGACACAGGGGCTCAAACCCCTGGAGTGTGGCACAGGTCAAACACCTTTTCTTTAGGTGCAAGACCAGGAACCCCCTTGGCGCTTCTCATCTGATGGAGGTTGTTGCTGAAGTGCTGCATACTGCCATTGGGGAAGACACAAGGTTGGAGGCATGATGGGCTATACCACTTCATAGTTTTAAAAGTCACTAAATTGATTTAAGGCCATATATTGAGTGCATTGCAGCAATCTGGTCTTGAGGTGAGGTGTGAAGCACGGCAGCGAGGTACAGCTCTGAGCGGTGGCTGCATCGTCATAGTCGTGCTCAGATGCGGTGTTCCAGGTCAGCGCTGCTGTAGCTCACTAAGGAGCTGCTTTTACAAATCCTCAGCATCCCTCCTGCCTCCGTTGGTACCGGCTTGCCATGCCATAGAGAGAGGGTCAGTTATCTAGGGGTAGACCATGAGGCGGCGCGTGTTCGACTCAACCCTGTGTCCCCTAACAGTGCTGCTGTGGGAAGCTCTGCCCGTGCAGTAGGAGAGATGAGGTGATTTCAGCGGAAATCCATGTTGGAGACCTTACCGAGAGCATTTCTATATCATCCTCTGAGAATTGTCAGGAATGTGGGTGCCCAGAAGTCGTACTGATGTGCCTCTAGAAGACATGGACCGTGATTTTTCTTGTACCATCAGTGCTATCAGAGAATCTTTTCATTAGGTGCCCTTGCCACAGATGACTCCTGTTGTTTGGAAAAGGAAATAAAGCAAAGCAGTTCATTCTGCACTTTTATCTCTTGCAGACGGGAAGTAGATCTAAGCATTTAAGGCAATTTGTGTTCTCACCTAGTCTGTCTTACAATGGAAGAAAGGAAAGCGGTAAGGTAGCTTGTCAGTGTCAAGCACCGAGGGCTTTTTTAGACAAAAGCTGTACAGCAACAGCTCCTTCTGAAGGGATGGCAGCGGTCCTTGCCAGGACTGCTGCCACTTCTCCATAGCAGCGGACCCAGTATTTTCTGGCTTAGCCTCATCAACCCCTGACGGGCTGTTAACTTGATATCGCTACCAGCGTTGGCCTGCACATGCACTTGGCTAGTGAGTTGATATTAACGGGGTAAGAGTGAGTTGCCAAACATCTTCCACGTGATTAATTCCTTGATGATTTGCAAGGTTTCTGCGTCAGTGACGTGGAGTCAATTTACCCGAAGGAATAGCATTGTGGGGTTGTGGAGGGCCTTGGTGCCTGCCACAGGGAATTCACTTTAGCTTGTTTCTAAGTGACAACTTCCAGCTAAGAAAAATACAGTTTCATAACTTTATAGCAGGCCTGAGTAGGGCTGAGTGTCTCTTGCTTTGTAGGTTGTGGTGACCGGTGGTGTCATGTCGAAAGGAGTGAATGACTTTTATGCTGGTATTATGGTAAGCTGGAGTTGAATTATTTAGAGATAGCTGCTAGTATTTTTCCTTTGTTTAGGTAGCTTCTGTTGATTATATTTTTTGAGTCTGGAAAATGTCTCTTAAACATATCACAGGAATGTGTAGTGTGGTGTAGTCACGTTGCTCGACGTGTCTCTTCAGGCAGCTGGGCGGATTTGAAGAAACCTGTTAGTAGTCCAAGTGCCTGACAGTAAGATCGTAAGATCAGAGGAGAAAGGGAGGGTGTTCCTGATCGGTACCACTGGGTAAGTAATGCTGTAGAGGGGGTGTGGGCGTAGGAACGCTGTGCTGCTGTGCGCACACGAAGATAAGCGAGTGTAGCGGCAAAAGCGGCCACAGGCTTTTGGATCAGAGCACTTAGAGGGAGAGAAGTTGGGTGTTGGCTCTGCAGTTATAACCAGAAGGGAAGCAGCAGCTGAATTTTTCCAACCAAGGCAGACTTCTTACAACCACAACTGTAGAACATCGTCTGTTTTGACTTTTTTAGTAGGAATATAATTCTTGTCGGCTGCAAGCCCTGTAGTTCAAAGATGTGTCTTTTGCCAGGAATGCAGGCAATTGTTTAATTTTCAGACAGGCCAAGAATGTTTTGCAGAAAGATAAACTAAGATGTGACTGTTGCCTCTAAGAAGAATTAGATTTTTCTTGCAGTGTAGAAAGAGAAAAACCTATTTCCTTGCAGTTGATAGCACCAATCTGTTTGGCTTGCTTCATTCACCCCCTGCCTCACTTTCATAGAACCTGTATTATTATTTGTATTCCATCTCTCATGCGCTTCATTTGTTTTAAGTATCTATGTAAAAAAAAAAAAAAAGTGACACAATTAATTGACCTGTATGAGTGGGTTTCCTTGAAGAGAGGAAGGGGACACAAATTAATCAGCCTAAATAAACAGAATATTTGGTTGTTGGCCAAGTAAACATGAATCATTTGGCAATGATCTGTATCCCCATGAATGAACTCCGTAGCCATAAATGAATTTCCCCACATTTGTGGGAGGTTGAGTATCAGCATCATAAAGAATGTTTTGTGCCTTGCTGAGAGAGTAAGAGCTTTCTGGCAAGGCATCCTTTTTGCAGGTTAGTAGATATAAGGCTTCTGGAATGGTTTTTCTTATATATACAATTGCTCAATTGAAACCTAAAGAAGCGGAAAATGATGTTGTCCTTGAGAAGATCGTATCTGTTGACCGTTTCACCTCTGATCTTGGAATCTTGCTCTTGATTGTACTGCCCTGGGAACCGTGGCTGTGTCTAGTCTATTGCAGGGTAGTAGTTGCAAGTTAATGTTATTTTCTTGGTTCCTCGGAGAACAGAGAAACCCTACTAATCACACAAATAGGTGTACAGAAATTGTTAATTTTGGATTATGTGTTTTAGTAACCACAGTGGGCTGCAGAGTTGATTTGAGTCCTGGGGAAATGCTTTAAAGGCCCATGGAAAGCTAGGTGGTTTTCCTCTTTGTCTGGTTTTGTTTTCTAGTGGATCAACTAGTGAATGTACTAGAGACAAAAGCAGAGTCGGAGAATTTTACTATTCCAGAAAATTTGGTCCTGAACTTGAGGTGATGCTCATTAGCGGTAGGGCAGGGAGAGCTTTGATTGCAGCTCCCAAGAGGGAAGGTACTGCTGTTTTTCGATAGAGCTCAGCTTTGAGCAGGGCAGTAGGCAGGAGTTAATTTGGGGTTGTGTCTAGATTTTTATTATGCAGGCGGCAAGGGGATGGCAGTTGAGTATGTTTGTTGGACTCTGCGTGTCTGGGTAATAAAGTTCACAGCAAATTCTCCCAATGACATTCGGTTGGAGTGTGTTTTAGAAATGCAGTTGCCTTAATAGAAGATCTTTGTAGGGTAATGATCATTTTCAATCTGCAAGTCTCTTCTCTTTCATGATGGGCTTAACCTCGCTGGGCTGCTTCTCCCTGGCTGGAGTTACTGGCTTTCAGCATCGGTGGAAGCTGACAAGGGCATTGCTGGGAGCTGTGACAGCAAAAGAATGGTGGCTGTTTTCCCAGGTGGTGCTTTTGAAGCGCCTGTGGGATTTTGCAGACAGGTATAGATATTCATGAGGCAACAAACAACACTTTCTGTGGCTTTGGTTACATGCAGGAGCCTGTGGATTTTTTTTTTTTAAAATAATACACCAGAATACTTTTTCACAGGTAATGTTTGAGCAGTTAACGATTGACTAAATTTTGATTCTAGTGGGCCAAGTCTAAAAGTTGCAGAGATGGTTGTGCTATGTCTGTAACTTTTCATAATGATGACACTTCAGAAATACTCATGTTGAGACAATGACACTGCCGACATTTTGAAATGCCTGGTGAAAGCCTAATTTTCATTCTTACGTTGTGGCATAATTACAAAATGTAAATTTTTCCTAGGGTTACTTTAGAACACGTAGTAGCTACATATGCCTTTTAGTTTATTTGGACATTGGGAGGCATTGTTTTGGGTGGGTTTTTTGTTTATTTTGTCTTTTGGGTTTATTTTTTGTTTGAGGAGCAACTGGAATCAGGAAGGGGTTCCTGGCAGACCAGCTCAAAATCGGTAGATTCCAGGTGAGAACAAATTATGATAAATTGTCCCCTAGCAGCTTCTACTCACAAATACAGTTAAAAAGTGGAGACACACACATATGCATTGTCAGAAATCCGATGTGGAGGGGAGGGGATGGTCTCGGTTCCTGAGATCTGGACTTTAAACCTAGACCATGTGTGTAGACTTAGCTTCCCAGCTTCTGCTTTAAAGCCTTTACAGACTGCTTTGAAATGTTCTGCCAACTCTGGGTTGACTAATTACATTTTTGCAGACCAAACTCGGGGAGTAATGTTTTAATACTTGAACAATAATTGTTTTGTCAGAAATGGAGAACCTGTTTCTCATTTGACTTCACATGATACATTCTGTGACTCGGTAACATCCTGTCCCACTAGCATTAACATCTAATTTTGATGCTGCTAAGGGAACTCTGAAAGGAGTGGCGTTGCAACCTGATGTGCTGCCTATCACGCTGAATGCCTTTTTCCTTTTGAGTGTTGTGACTATGGGAGACTTCTTGCCTGGTTGCAGATTTTGCATTTAGGTTGTCAGCAAACCAATTTTTAAAGAACATCCTGGTAAGGAAGGAAATGGGATTTCTGACGTTGATGAATTGCCAAGATTTTTGTGTGTATGGCTATAAAATTGAATATTTTTCAAACTCCTAAGAGGTTAGCTTTCAAGTAAGGGCATAGTGACTGTGCAACTTTTAAAATAAGACCTTATTTTCATTTGTTGAGTTTTAAAGTTTTTTGGTATAGGTGGAGGCTTGAGACATACTTTAAAAGTTTTTCAGGTGTTTGCAGCACTATTTAGTGAACCTCTAACAGCCTGTGCTGAACACGGGGATTCAGTACCCATGGATCTTTCAGGCTATTATTACAAAAGCAAAAAACTCAAACACCAAAAACCCCAAACCAGTTATAATACTACACCTGTAGTAGGTGTACATCTGTCCCTTTTTTCTAAAGGAAATGATGGTCTCTGTCACTCTTTTTGTCTGTGTGATTCAAGCATTACAACCATTTTCACTGTATCGTTGTTATGATTACTGTGTGGAAAAAGCACTGGGATTTGACAGTGCGGTTGATGTTTCTGCTAATGTAGCACATACTGTCACAGAAATCCTGTAAACCTGTGGCCTTTTCTTGTTCTAAACTTTGGGCAGGTTGATTTTGCACCTTAATGTATGAGTGACAAAGCTGATGTTTACTTTCAAAGCTGTTGGTGGCATTCTTGTATCTGGGAAGACTGGCAACGTGAATGTTTGAACTTGCTTATTTTGGCTGTTCACACTTGTGCAGCACAGAGTCTTCTGTACTGTGGCACTTCCACCTCTCCCATCATTCTTGTGTACTGCTGTGCTTCCAGTGAGGTCCCAAAGGCATGGTGCACCGGGCTTTGCTGGTGTACGGATTCATCTGCAGAGGTGAGCAGCCTTCACCTAGTACTTTGCAGGTATGCCTTGAGCTTGTGTCAATGGAGTAAGCCATTCTGGCAGGGGGAAGAAAACCCTCAAAGGCTAGTAGGAGTGTCACCTCTGGTATGCTACTATGCCAAATATTTTTCTGGGAAGTATGAGGAAGAAGCGTATGAAGAACATATTGGTAGTCCATTAAATTGTAGAAGGGATGCAGAGCGTTTATGCAGTAAAGAGAGCAAAGTGTTGGCGCTGAGGACTAGACTCGGTACAAAACTGCTGTACATGGGGTATTGGTTTTGCTTGGAGACTATGGATACAATTTTTTGACTGTTCTCTACTATACATAAAAATAACAGCTCTTTCAAATATACTACAAAGGCAAGTGTTTCTAAAAATTCAGGTAATGTCCAGGATTTTGTGAGGGGAAAAATGGTTAATAAGGGGGTGGGGAATTTCTCTGCAGATGAAGTGGAATAATGAGCTTTCATCTAACACTAAAGAGAGCAGATGTTACTGAACTCCTGGAGATTTGTTTGTTGAAATCCCTTGAATTGCCCTGCATATCTCTTGTGCTGTTTTACTTTGATTTCTCATTCTGTCTGTATTGCTATGAAACCACTCAAAAACCATGCTGTGAGTCAGGTAGTGATTACTTGACCATTGTTGTTTCTTACTGCTTTGTTCAGCCCTAGTGTATGGAATTATTCTGTGTGTAGAACCGGTTCTGCCATATTTATTATCAGTTTTTGTGCTTGTGTGGAAAGTAACAACTCCCTCGCAGTACCTTTCCCCACTTTTAAATGAAAATGCAGAGAGCTAATGCAGTAATGCTAGCATTCCGTCAGGTACGTAAATTGTGCATGAAATATCCTCCTTTGTGAAAGGCACCTCTTGGGATGTCCTGAGGTACGCTGTGTAACATGGAAGCCTTCAGGTGGTGTGAAAAACGGAGCTGAACTGCAGTGATGTGCTGGAAGTTGGGCGATCTGACGTGAGAGTTGGTGCTGCTACTGAAAGTTCAAGGGTGTGTTTTCTTCTGTAGAAGTCAGGAAAGTAGACTGGTGCAGTTACGAATTGCTTTTGCTTCATCTTGGCATAGTGTTAAAAAAAATAAAATATTCCTTTGTGCTACTAAAAGAGAAATAGCTGAAATCCTACAGAAGTTATTTAAAACTGCCCTTTTAAAAAAACATGGTACTCTTCAGAGTCTTACAAAGTGACCTACCCTGTGGCCGTTCTTTGAAGAGAAGGCTATGTCGGGCACATAACTGAAACCTCTTAGAATTAGATCGGCCATGGAACGTGCTGGTAAATGGAGTCAATTGTGTGGCATGAAAATGCTTGTTTATAAACACATCGTCCACTAAAAACTTCCAATATGTACTTTCGTGGAATACTGTTAATTTCTTCATCCAGGAATTGAGTGGCAGCATCATTTTCATTCTCTTGGCTTTATGCAGCTGAGACCTCTATGTTCCCATAAACCAGTGTTGGACGTGACAGCAAGACGCAGTGCTGGAGAACGGTGTGATTTAGTGTTAGGTAAAGCTACTGAATGTGCTTAAAACACATGGCACAGGTGTGTCTATAATTTGAGGCACATATGTGCACCTCCTGTTAATTGCTGTGGTGTTATTCTTTGGGTGTTTGCTTGTGGTTGCTCTGGAAGACAGGGAAGTGTATCAGGCAACACCTTGATCTGAGCCAGTATGTCTGTTCTTCCAGATGAAATGTCTTTATATTGGCTGTGCTCACTTTCACACTGATAACTACTCTACATACCCTGGCAGAAACTCAGGCTTTTGTCTGAGAAGGGTCTGCAGCCATTATAGAAGAAAGAATACTTTGAAGTTAGTCAGGACCTGTGGTCAGACTGGAAGGATAGATCAAGGGGGTTCTGCAGACTTTTCCTTAAGTGTAGGAGTAAGGGTTTTTGCAGCTCATCTGGGTAAACTTTCTAGACTTGCGGGTTGCAGTCTCTTCAGGGGTGCTTCAGGAACTAAAGAGCATGTTCAAAACAATGTTGACAAAGCAGTGTTACCCAGGAGGGATGAAATTTAGGAGGGTCTGATGTAGGCCATGAGCCTTCACTAAGACGGCTGTGCAGATAACAGGGTGGGCGCTAACTGCGAAGGCAGGAGATTTGCAGAGAGGAACCTGGAGCTGGATGTTTGCATAGCAGCCATGGAGCAATCCATGTTGCAAACAAGCAAATTTTATCCTGGGTGTATTAACAGCAATGCTGTGTAAAATACATGAAGTTAGCCTGCTCACTCTCAACATGCTAATAAACTGCAGTGCAGCACCTAGTTTTGGTATTGTGCTGGGTGAATGATAGCCTGTAGGCAAAGGGGAAGGATCAGAAATGTAGAAAATGCCCTCTAAGGGATAGTTTAAGGCACTTTTGATGACTTCTTTTAGAGGAGACTGAACGTTACTTTTGGTAACGTTCTCTAAATACATTAAAAATAGTTGGAAAGAAGATACTAAACTGTTGTCTTCTCCACTGGAGATGAAACAAGTTGTGGGCTTAAACTGCAGCAAATGGGCTTTAAGTTAGTTGAGTCAACCTGTAAGAACAACGGGAGCACTGGAATAGGTTAGGAAGGCTGTCAGATTCCCAGCAGTGGCTGTTTCAGAAATGAGGTTTGCCAGGTAGTTTATATATAGAAGTTCGGAAAGGTTTTAATTAAGACAGCCTGTGGTCCCTTGTGATCTTACTTTCTGTCATTCTGGATATTTCTGCATGGTCTTGGGATGAGTTTCAGTTCTGTTCCTTCTCCCCTTAGGATGAAGGAGCTTTGTGCTACTGGCAGCTTGCTGGCAGTTAGTGCTTGTGAAGATGAGGATCTGTGAAACTGGCCACAGGTTTAACACTTAAAGGCTAGGTGGGTTATCTTGGAGGGGTTAGCTTCGGTCTGGGGGTTTAGCATATGCAGTGGGTTGTGCTGGCCTTGGCACGTAGCTCTGACTTGGAAAGAATCATGGCATGGTTTGGGTTGGAAGGGACGTGCAAAGGTCATCTGTTCTAAGCCCTCTGCCATAAGCAGGGACATCTTCAACCAGATCAGGTTGCTCAGAGCCCCGACCTCGAATGTTTCCAGGAATGGGACATCTACCACCTCTCCGAGCAACCTGTGCCAGCGTTTAATAAATTTCTTCCTTGTGTCTAATCTGAAAGCACTTTCGTAGCCTTGGATTTTAGGGAAGTGTGCTGTATTTGGAAAAGCATAGTATGGTTGGGGAGTTTGAATTACTTGTTAGAAGTTTAAATCGGCTCTGAATTTTGTTTTTTGACAGAAATGCTGCTCAAATGAAAGCTTGCTCTCGTTTGGTAGTCCTGAGAACAACAGACTTTCTGTAGGGGATCTCTAGTGCTTGCTTCATTTGAGTCCTGTGAAAAACAATGCTTTCCTTCAGCTTTTTGATCCTGTGGTTTTTACTTCAACGCAAAAGAATTTAGTGGAAGTGAAGAACTGCTCAGAGCTTCAAGAATAGACCAGGACCATACTGCAGTAGCTGTGTAAGTACCAAGCTTATGAGAGGGGTTGTGTGCCCAAAAGAGCTTGCACTTCCAGTAAATTATTTTGGTGTATAATGCCAGTGTGTGAAGAATATTCATCCCTTAATATATAACTGGATAGTCACAGGAGATGCTTTAGTTTTTCCTTAGTGAATGGCCAGTGCCTGAAGATTGTGTGTAGCAATCAGTTGTTGCATAGAATATGAGCCAAGGAAGAAAATGTATCAACGGCTCAATGTCTGAGGTGACACCAGTGACAAGCAGCATTCCTCAGGGGTCGGTGTTGGGACCGGTGCTGTTTAACATCTTCATCAGTGACATGGATGATATCGCTGAGTGCACCCTCAGCAAGTTTGCTGACGACATGAAACTGTGTGGTGCGGTGAGATGGGATGCCATCCAGAGGGAC
>NW_010233689.1:0-1309 GCF_000690775.1 Eurypyga helias
GAGGCCAGCCAGGCGAGGACAACCTCGCAGCGTGTTTCAGCATCCCCAAATCCCCCTGCTCATCAGATGCCGTGACAGACCGTCGCACCCGAGGAGGCAAAAAGCAAACGGGCAGCTCCCGGTGCAGCCCCATCCCAGAAGTGATGACTTAGTCAGAAAAACCTTCCCGGGCTCGTAATCGCTTCCCAGCCCCTTCCCAGTGGGATGTTCGCTGGCACGTTTCAGCTGGGTGACTCAGAAGACACTGAGGAGCTATTTATAACGAGCGTTTGAAAGGCTGAGACGAGCGGAGGGATTTTTTCCCCCCCGCTCCTCTTTCCTTGAGCTGGCCAAATCCTCCCCTCGGATGCAGGAGGATATCTGGAAGGGGACGTGTTCCCCGAGGAGCAGGGTCTGGTCGCTGTGGGGTGGTGGTGGTCTGGTTGCTCCCCTCGTCCTGGTGTGTAAACCCTCCGTGCCACCCCCCTCCTCACTGACGAGCACCCCAAATCTCACCCCATTACACCCCCTTAATGCTCCTGCCCCGGGGAACTGCCGGAATCTGCTCCTAGCTGGGAATACGGGGAGCTGTACCCCCTTCGGAGGGGAGCGGGGATATCCCCACAGCCTGGGATTTATCCTCTGCAAGGGGATGATGCTGGAGATGTCCCATCCTGCGGCCCGGATGGGCCCACGGCCCCATCCTGGAGCTGCATCCCCCCTGGAAGCCATGGGCACTACCCCGTTTTTCCTTGTTTTCCAAACAAATGGGGCCTTTCCCACTTTTTTTTTTACACAGCCAGGGTAATGGCAGCATCCTTCCCTCGTGGAAGAAGAAAGTGGAAGCCGTGGAGCCTTTAAATAAGGAATCGGTGCCGGGGTGCGGCGGCTCCGGCAGCAAGGAGCGGTGTCGGTACCGGGAAGGTTGGGAATCTGCTGGCTCAGGTGGGGTGGTGGCACATCCCCCCGTGATTTTGGTATCAGCTCCTCGAGGCAAGAAATCCCTGTCCGGGAGCTCCCGCTGCTGGCGATGGGACCGGGGCTCAGCGGGGGGTGGGGGGCTCTTTGGTCCCGAGTGTGATTATCCGGGGGAGCTGCGGGACATGGGGATCCCCGTGGGGGTCGCTGTGGGACACAAGGATCCCCCCCAAGTCCTGCAGCTCCGTGGGGTTCTGGTCAGGAGGGAGATTGGGGGCTGGGGGTGCTCGGGGCTGAGGTTCGGGTGCACGACAGATGGGCTTGGCCCCCCCCTCCAGCTGCTGTGGGGTCAGGGTCAGGGCTGGGGCCAAGCCTACGGCCAGGTCAAGGGTCAGGTTTAGGGCTACGGCTA
>NW_010233690.1:0-1919 GCF_000690775.1 Eurypyga helias
AACTTTCACAACAGGACTAAAACCTTTACTTAATTACATAAAATCTACCAGATTCCACACTTCCTCATACCCAGCACAGAATTTCTGAAAGTTTTAGTGCTATTGCTCGGGAAATTTACTTTTCTTTCTTATTTTTAAAGAAGTGAAAGAATCCAGTATAAAACAGGAAAAAGAGGTAACAGAACCATGTAACAGTTAAGCTGAGCCAGCACCTGAGCCACATTATCCCACATCCGCAACAAGTAGTATTATCGTGAGGCTATGGCTACATGCACATTTACTGGTTTTCCATGAAGGAAGTCAAACATTCTCCTACTGCATCCTTTCATGAAAAAAGAATGCCAAAACTTTAGACATTTGGGCACAATGGATTCTTGCTTTCCAACTGACAGTAAAGCTATACTTCTTTTTTTCCTCTTTTATAGGTTAAAATCGTCAGCAGCTGGAAGCTCAAAAATGCAAACATCCTGAATTCAGGCCTTTGTGGGCAGAAAGCCTTGCAGCCCTAAGGTTTCAATCCATCCGTTCCCAGTGCTTTAGACTCGATGGGCCTTTGCTGCTGTTCTGCACTTTCAGTTTAATGTTTTCAGTCCAGTTTAGCTCCCCCACTGTGACTCCTATGTTCTTTATTTCATGAGAAGACCCCAGTCAGAAAGCCAAAATAACCCAAGATATGCTGTGTATTTCATCACTTATGAACAGAGGGCGGTGGGATTTGACCCCCATTTTAGCTGCTTTCACAGTGGAAACAGCATGAATACAGATGAGAAAATGTTCTGAAAAAACTTTCTATCAAACAAACTTGCATCAGCATATGCAGAACTGACTCTCTGCTAACATTTTTTACTACAATTAACTCATTTTGAAGAAGTAGTTTCTTTCAAGATCCTTTTTAAGAAAACACACTTGAAGCAAGAAAGAAACTGGTCATAGTGGGAAATATATATATTTTTTTAATCTGGCTTTTATAACCATTTGAAAAGCAGAATCAATATTTAACTTGAAATCCAAGTGGTTTTGTTTACTGTGTAGGTATGTGAAACTGAACACCTGAACATTAAGATGGATAATACAAATTCATTCCCTAGAGCTAGGCACTGAACTGCTTGCTCTCAACCTGCATAAACGCACTCCAGGAATGTGAGGGGGTGAGGGAAGACAGACAAATGTGGATAGTTGGATGCTACCTTCAAAGCCTCCTAGAAAGCGAAGGAGAAAGTAATTTTTTGAACAAGAGAACTGAAAACAAATTAACCATATTAATGCAAAAAAGGATTAGCCTACAAATCGCTAGCCCATATTTAGAGATCTCCCCTGCTGTAAAAACTGCCTTTGACACAGAAACTTAAAATAGCCATTCTCTTTACCTTGGAAATGGAAGTCCATATTTGATGGATGCTTTGGACCAGATCCTTACTTATTTAAGTAAGGCCACTGCTCATCACATGGTGATTACTATCAAACTGAATTCCAATCAACACACTGACACACTGACACACTGTATTGTATTTTTCAGGCACCAAGATGACAAGGAATATTGTTCCTACCAGAGGGAAAAATCATTATTGAAGGCCATTACACCACTTGACACAAATCTGTTTATTTACAAAGAAGATACACAGCATCCTTGTTTGACAATATTAAGAAGGAATTATTGCCTTCTACACATCCATGATGGAAATGTACACAACAACTGATAGAAGCAGTCTTCGTTTTCTATTTACATTTCAAGTAAGACCAGACTAGAAACTTGTACACCATAGATGAAGTAGTTAACAGTACCAGCCCCAGTGGTCCAGCAAAAGGAAGCCGTGCCCTATGGGATTACACTGCTGCTGCAAGTTTTGTTTTGAAGGGTAATGGTGCAACAGTGACATCTGACAGTTCCAATGCTACTGGGTTGGGGCAATCCCAAATAC
>NW_010233691.1:0-355 GCF_000690775.1 Eurypyga helias
CACCCTTTCCCTCCCATCATCCCTCCCCTCCCCAGGAACCGGGCAGCAGGGGGAGGGCAGCACGCAGGACCCAACCCCAGTCTCTTCCAGAGCCTAAAGAGTCACGCTGAAACCCATGTAAAATCCAGCACTGGGGCCACGGCGAGCCGCCTCCAGCGAGCAGGATCACATCCGTCTACTGGCTCCGCAGGGCATGTGCTCCCCGGTCCTCTTGCTCGTGGGCTGTGTAGAAGAGGTGGCACTCGGGGTCCCCACGGATGGTGGGCGCACCTTGGATCACCTTCCCGTGGATGGGGTCCACACACCAGCACTCGCCGCGCTGCCCGTTCACCGACATCTTGCACTGCACGGAGAG
>NW_010233691.1:370-22366 GCF_000690775.1 Eurypyga helias
GAAATGGGGGGACAAAATCCCCTTCCCAGCCCCACCAGCCCAAAGCCTGAACACAGGCAGAGCTGGAGTTTCTCCAGAGTTTTGATAGTTGGGATTTAGGCAAGATTCAGGAATGCTGCACTCTGATGCTGTGGGGTCTGTGCTGCACCAGCAGCACTGCTTCAGTGGTCCAGGCTGAGGGCTGGACCTCTTCCCCCAGGGAAATGGGGGGACAAAATCCCCTTCCCAGCCCCACCAGCCCAAAGCCTGAACACAGGCAGAGCTGGAGTTTCTCCAGAGTTTTGATAGTTGGGATTTAGGCAAGATTCAGGAATGCTGCACTCTGATGCTGTGGGGTCTGTGCTGCACCAGCAGCACTGCTTCAGTGGTCCAGGCTGAGGGCTGGACCTCTTCCCCCAGGGTCTGTGCCAGGGACCAAGAAGCCAATTTTAATTTAGCCATGAGGATAGAGAAAGCAATTTTTGTCCCCTCTCCTTTTCTGCAGCAGTGACCAGTGTGTAACCCATCTCTGCACCCTTCAGCACAGGCTGACTCATTTCTCAGACAGAAGGAGCAGCAGAGACTGTCTTTCCTTTTGCAGCGCTCACTGCATCGCTCGGACTCATTCCCTAGACATGGCTCATCTCCTTGCAGGGAATTTGCCAGCTCTGCTCCATGCACCCCTTCCAAGTGTGCTCATGCTGGGGGATCCAGCCAGCCCATGGGGCTCCTCAGGGTGAGGCAGAGGGTGAGGGTCCAGACAGGACAGGAAAGAAAGTGGGATAGAGGAAAATTTTCTCTAAGAATCCTACTTTTTTTAATGCCTTTTTTTTTTAGTGTTCTTGATCAGGGTGGAAGTAGCCCTGATAAAAAGGCTTAGCCATGAAAACAGCAGCTTTTCTGGGGTCCCCTCCAAAGGCTCAGTTAAACATAGCTGTAAGGGGTGCTCATATCCAGGTACTATTCACACGTGGCTGCTGGTCAACCCCAGACAAACTGGTGTTTTGCTGCCCAAGAGGTTTTTCCTAGCATTTTTTCCCCTATGCCTCAGCCACTGCCACCTGCTGGTTTTGCATGAATGAAGCTAAGTAGTCAAAATTCAGACACACATGAAGTTGTTCCGAGTCCTTTCAGATCCCATAAATATTTTCAGAAGGATGCTGCACCCCAACTCCCACCTCATCTGGAAGCAATTCCTCCTGGACCTGTGGGACCAGCCTCAATTTGTGGAGGAAAACCAGAAACCTTCCTGACTCCAGGAGAAGCTCCTGCTGCTTTGCCTGCAGGATTGGCCAGCATTCAGCCCCTCTCTGCTTTCCCCCTGTAGCGGGGCCCAGCCAGGACAAGACTTGGCTCAAAGCACAGGAAAACAGACCTGGACAGATAAGCGTCTCTCGCAGGGAAGAAGGGGCTCTGAACTAAACAGACACTCCCTCTCTGGGCTGCCCGCAGCCAAGCGTGGATGTGGGTCTCGGCTCCACTTGCTATCCCGTGGCTGCAGATACACCTGGGGGTTTCTAACCCGCCCACACCACGTGTGACAGTTGCTATTTACCCTGCGCTTTGTGCCACGTGCACGACACCAGCCCAGCCCTACGCTGGGTGTGACCCCACGGCTGCACAAAGGGGACGAGCCGCGGCCAGCCCTGGGGCTCTGAGTCTCCCCACTTGCCTGTTTGAGATTGTACAAGCCATGCTTGTCGCAGTTGGGGATGTGGAGGGAGTAGAGGTGCTCCAGGGGACCTCGCTCATCTGGCAGCCGCATAGTAGAGATGCGTTCCAGGACCTGATCCAGCTCCTGCTGACAAGGGGTCTGAAAAGAGCCCAGAAAGCAGAAAACAAAACTTAATCAGGGCAATGGGACTGTTCAATGTCAACACTTTGGCCAACAGAAACACCAGTAGGGACGAACACCCGTGTACACCTCCTCAGGACACAGGTTTGCCACTTGGTCCCGCTGCAGACTTCACCCACAGGCACCCCAAATCACGTCTGCACATGCCCAGGTGTGCAGATCCACACAGGCAGACACGCACATCTCTCCCATGTGCTTCACGTGGCCAAGAGCCAACATGACACCAGGTCACAAGCCTTGGAGGTACAGAGGAGGAGAAACCTCAGAGATGCTCCCATGGGTCCCACTGGCAGTGGGAAGTGATGCAAAGCAGGACTAATCTTGACAGATCAGGAGGGTTTCCATGAGCATAGCCCAGATCCCACACCCGTTATGCAGTTTTGGTCCAGAAGTGCAACCCAAAGCACGTGAGACCCCCATGGGAGTGGAGGGGAAGCCCAGGTAGCGAGAAGACCCAGTGAAGCCAGCCTCTGGGGGCATCCCTCCTGCGCCACAGCAGCCCCAAGCCAGAGTGAGCCCACACCTCTCAGATTTTGCAGTTGCTGGTTTTTCCCCCCAGAGCAGCAACAAGAGTGTGGGAACTCACTAAGCTGACGGTGCATGCACCTTGTTTTGAACCTCTGCTTTGCCTGCTCCTCGTAGGGGATTAAGGGCTCTCTTTTTAAAGTCCTTTTCTGTCCCTGCACTTCCCAGATATGAATACCCTGTCTGTTTGTAGAGATACGTATTACGGACTTTTCGGGTGGCTTTCCATCCCCATCCCATCCAGCTGCCTTGACCAAGCTGCCCACTAGAGGGAAACCACAGCCAAGGACTGGCAGGCAGAGAGACAGGGAAGAAGGGGATAGGGAAGACTCCGGGCACCCTACCTGCTATGCGACAGCCCCACAACCCATCCTCGGGGACTCTGGGCCCTCCCTCAACCTGGACTCGGGCTGCCCCGCAACAAGCAGACACCCTCCCACCTCCCAAATCCCCTTGGGTCATCCCTGGCACTTGCTTAGGGGAAAAAGGGTGTGAGAAAGCCGGTCCGCGAGCAAAGGGCACGCTCGCACCCCTACGGAGGTAGGTGTTGAGCCAGCAGGACCCCCCTTCCCCGGCTCTGCTGTCAGGAGGTGAAGCTGCAATGAAAATAACGCCTCCTTGCCAGCACATCAAAGTTCATCAGATGGAGTGTTCGGCCCCAGCTTCAGGCCAAAACAAATGTTTGCTTTTCCTTTTTTTCCTCTCCCCCTCTTCCCCCTCTTTTCTTTCTTTTTGTTTTTCTATTTAAGACAGCCTGTTGCAGATGTCACTAAGGCTTTGCGTTCAGCATCTCCCAGTGAGCCTGCAGCCGCCTCCGTTAGCTCCCCCCTCACCCTGCCCGTCGACAGCCGCGACTTCTTGGAGTCCTCGTGGTTGTGATGGGGCTTGCCGACTTTGCCCATCTGCCGCTGCTGCTCGTTCACCTTCTCCCTCATAACCGCCAGCTCCTTCATGCCCGTCTTCATGGGCTTCCTCCCGCCGGCTCCGCTCAGGATCCCCGTGGTGCCGTCCACGTGGTTCTCGGCAAGGATGCTCTCGGACCGGTCATCGCCGTTATCTGCAGGAGACGGGGCAGACAAGGAAAGGGTCAAGCTCAGCCAGGTGCTCTCTCACGTGTTCATCCCATCCTGGATCGCTTACAAGCATGGCTGGTTACCAAGCCATAAAATCTTTGCATGCAAAGAATTTTAAATTGCATTAGCCTTTTCATCTGGAAGGTGAGAATAGATCCTTTCATTCTGGAGTTATTACCACACTAAAAGACAGTCTAGAGAGCAGGGGAAATCGCTGCTGGAGAAGTTCTTTCTGGTTTTAGTTTGACCTTCTAAATTACTTCCCAAAGAATGTAATTTTCCCATCAGAAGTCCAGTTGGGATAGGGATGCCAAGTGTGTTTCAGCTCCAAAACTTAAAACCACAGTGATTAGTAACAATACCTTGAGTCCATCTATCATCCCCCAGAGTATCTCCAGGAATACTTACTCAGTATTAATGTGCTAAAATAAATTCTCAGGCCTGCTTTCAAAAATACCTTGCCTCTGTTTCACGGCCACCCTAATTTCCCTCGGAGATCCTGCCATTTCAGTGATCGTCCTTGCCGTATCGTCTTTCACATCATTTGTCATACAGTGCATTACTCATTTAGCTTCTACCTACTTCTGCATTTGGCCCCTTCTGCTGACCGTGGAGCAGCCACACGTGTCCTGGGCCCACCTCTGCCACTGTTGCAAGCCACAAGACCCACAGCTAATTCAGCCATTTCCAAACCAGCTAGCAGAGATCTGGGGACAAACACCAGACTTTTTCCACCTCTTCACTTTCTGCATTTTCCTAGTTCACTGGGTGCATTCCTGAGAGCAATCCTTGCCAAAGCAGGACATGTTGGTGGCGATGCTACAGACACCAGTCCCTTTGGACTTTGCGGTGGCAATGAGGACAGATCTCAATTCCTCCTGCTTGCTCCAGAAGCCCAGAAGGTGACAGATGACCGCTCCTCGGTGCCTGGTCTCATCTGGCTGAGCAAGCACATCTAACATCATAGCTGGATCTAACACGGAAGCGAGCATTGCTTTAAGCAGGGGCTTGGACCAAAACCTCCAGAGGTTCTTTCCAGGCCAAATTCAACCCATGCACCACTGAAATAACGCAGGATAAGTGTATCTCTGTAGATGGGAGCTCTTTGGCAGCTCCACAGGTCCCACACCAGTGACAGACCAGGTCCTACAGTGGAGACAAACATGAGGTGTCTTTTAGCATATGCCAAGGAGGAACTGCTGCACCCAGGCACAGCGTGCTCTCCAGCACCTCGGAACTCAGACACTTCTATAGAAGTAAAGAAGTCACATCAAACTGTGTGTGACAGAGGGCAAGCAATGCTTTAGCTCATGTCACAATGCTTAATTTACAGATCTTCCTGCTTCTTGGAAGACCAAGTACGCAGAACATTTAGAGACTTTAACATTTCCTTTTTTTCAGAAGCTGCATCGTGATGTTTTGTCAGGGCATAGCACTACTGTCATGACAGAGAGTGAAAAATCATAATAGCAAGGGTTTTATTTCTGCCACAGCTTTCAAAGCTCTTTTCAGGTGTTACAGCCCCAGGCTCACACAGGGGAAACTGCAAGAAGAATTTTGTCAGAATTTACTCAGCAAATGTGCAGCTGCCTGCAGACTGATGGCAAGAGAATGGCCCAAGTGGGCTGGATCAAAGAGCCACCCCAGCCCAGCATGGGGTGACCATCACACAAGAGACCATCAGCAGCTGCTTAGGGACACACATCAGAAGGACCATTCCCAATCTGTGCTGCAGACACAGTAAAAGCACAGTAAAAGCACTTTCGTGGCTGGAGACTGCATCTGACCCACAGGATTTAAGAGTCACCGACAGACCCACCCCTCAGTGGATTTGTCCAATATCATTTTGAACTTCCTCACCACTTTGGCCTCAGATCTCTCAATACTGGGATCATCCCACTTCCCAGAAATACTAAATGCGTTTGGTCTGCAGGTTTTTAGCTGCTTAGGTAGCAACTGAAAAGCAAACACGGGGCAAGACCAACCTGGCAAGGTCCATGACTTTCCTCAATAGTGGTTCCAAATGAGAACTGGGACCAGGTTTGATAGCCAGATGGGCAAGCTCAAAGTCTGGTCTGCTGCCTGGCGATTGCCATCTGGCCGTCATCCTAGGAGCCGGACAAGGAATATTTTGAGCAGGAATCTTCTGTTTATACACCAGTCTCCCCGTTAATTAGAAACACATCGTGAGAAGAGAGAAGGCCATGAGGCCGCCCTTCAGACAGGATCAAATGAAAAAGTACCGTGCAAGAGACGGGCAAGGCTGGCCAGGCTCTGATCCTCAACAAGCTGCTTAGGAGGGTTTTAGCCTCCCGACATCTTTTGTGCTCCTCTGCTTGCTGTCCCACCAAGCTGTCAACAACAGCAGAACAGAGCAGCAGCTGGGCAGCATCTCAGACACGTTGCAGACCCCTGCTCCATTCAGAAAACCAATGGTACAAACCGATGGAAAAGCAGCAAACTGGAAGCAGTGCCTTCCCCCATCGATTCTCACTCCTTCCTGCCTCCAACTAAAATATACAGACATCTGCCCAAATAAGCACTGCACTAGTAAATGAAGGCGAGCTGGTTAGCCTCTTGTCGGCTGATTCATTCACAAAACCTGCTTCTGATAATATTTTTGCTCATTTTTCTCACTTTCCAATGCTAACAAGTATCAGCCCAAAAAAAACCAGTGATGGGAGCAGAGTGTGCAGGCCCGTGTGCAGGAACACACCCAGGGGCAGGAGAGATTGGTCTTGGCTCCCCAGGCACCATCACAGGAGCAGAGACTAGGAAGGTCTAGCTGCTACGGACTGCAAGCTCTCCTCCCCAGGGCCAAGCCAGCCACAGTGAGCCGTACCTTTGCCCCACTGCCAAGCTGGACTGATCCACCCGGGGCTGATGCCGGAGTCCCATCACAGCTTTCCCCTCTCCCAAATCTGGTGCTGGTCCTAGGAGGAGCTCTCCTGACCTGGGGCTTGCAGGGATGGCTCAATCACTGGGGAAGGGAGATGGGACAGAAGAGGTCGGCCCCACGTGCAAAGCACTGATGTTTCCTTCATGGACGAGCTGGGTGCACAGGAGGAGCATGATGTGTGATGAACCACGTTTCAAAAAGCAAATGGGCCGGGTAGCAATGACAAGAGCAGAGACATCAGGCCTCGAGGTTGGGAGAACACAGAGTATGCCAAGAGCCAAACAACACCTTTTACAGCCAGATAAAGCTTTTTAACACTGCCCAAAAGCAGCAAGTTGTGCGTGCTTGCTTACGACTATCCACGAACCAGTTAAGCCACCCATCAACCCTACCGGCATGGGATGGGCAGGTATGCAATTGCCTCAGATATACAACCCTAATCTGTTTGTCATCCTGGCAAACGCCCTTTTGCTGACCAATTTCAATTCACGCTAAATATATCTGTGAACGGAGCGGTGCCAAACTCCAAAACAATTAAGTTTTATAGTTCTTCCATTTTCCTATGGCATGTGGAAAACATCTCCTGTGCTATTTTGGATCAAAAGGTAGAGCACTTTGTGCAGGGTGGGACAAGTGTGGCAGGAATCAAAGCAGATAGCTGAAGTTCTCCTGAACACTGATGCGGAGCCCATGAAACACCTCTCTCCATGCCAAGAAAATGATTTCTTTATGGCCTTTTTCAAGGAAAATTCCCATTGGCTTCAATGGGGCGAGGACTTGGCTGAGGTGAAAGCGTGTTCAAATGGCCATCAGCTAACGTCTGTAGGGAGCTGCACAGTCTCGCCAACATTTTCAAAAGCGGCTACCAATTTCCAGCACTGAAATTTTCGGGAATCTGGTTTGAGACCTCTAGGCACCTCCACTGAGACAGCTGAGAAACAAGAGGGCCTTAAAAACAACCTGCCACTTCCAGAGCTACAAGAAGAAAAAAGCACTGCACAAAAAAAGGCAGCTGCCTGAAGTTAAAAATATATCTTTATCCCTTTGAGAAGCCCCGAAGCGTATCTGGGCTGCGGGATGGGACTGAGCCAGCAGCACTCACTTAGCACGAGAGGGACGGCCTGTGTGAGGGGGAGCACCACCATGCCAGCACTGCAGCCACCCTCTCCAGCGCTGCTCTCTCTCTCCACTTGCTTTCCCTCCACGACAGCTTGAACGCATGGTTTCACATGCATTTGCTTATCTGCCTGGGGTGTTTGCATAGACTTTAAGTGCTGATTAGGGTCCCAGACCCACAGAAAGTTTCACCCAAGTGGCCTGGAACCCTGCTAGACTCAGGGCCTGGCTGCGTCCCAGGCTGGACAGGGCTTACACCTCCCTCCCGCAGCAGTCAGCCTCCGTTGGCCAGCACTCTCCCTCCGAAGACATCAAAGTGCTTTGCATTTCATTAATTACCCTGGAGAAAGAGGTGTTCATCCTGGGTTGCACACGGTAAAAAACAAAGGCATGGAAAAATTTGAGAGTGTTGCCCAAAGCCACGGAGGGAATCAATGAGCAAACCCAGGAGCCTACACTCCTGCCCTGGCACCACACCGGGTACGGGAGCGAGTGCACTTGGGGCTGTGGGAAGGCAGCATCCAGCGAGTGATTTTTTCACCCTGAGCAGTGTTGTGTCTCATCCAGCTTTGTTTCTTTTATCCCCCAACACTTTTAGACCATGAGCCCTACATTTTCAGGATAATTTAAGTGACCGTTCTGGGTTTTGCTTGCCACTTTTTATTTTAAGGAGTGCAGCTGCCTGTCCCAGGCTGCCAGGAACCCAGCACTTGTCCTCTGCAGCCTGAGAGCAGTCAGGCCCTTTAAACCTGACCTTTAACAGGCACAACAGCCACGGCCGGAGAATTGCTTACAGTAAGGTGGGGAAAGGAGCAGACAAACCCCGACCGCAGCCCTGGTGACCTCTGTCTCATCAGTCTGCAAAGTATTTCTAGGAGAACCCTGGGCAAAGGTTCCTGTGCAATAGCGCCGGTGTGGGTGTTGTTGACCTGGAGCTCGGATACCTCAGAAAACGTTTGCCAGCAGGGATTATACCAGCATTGCAATTTCCTCGCAGCAGGACCTGCCAAGAACAAAGTCTCCCCCAGGCCCTCTGGCCCACCCTTCCCCAAAAAGGACCCAAGGTTTGCTGATCGCCGCTGCCAAACTGCAAAGCGCTGAGCCACGGCACAGCATCCGTCAGGGCTCAGCCGGCAGCGGAGGGGAAACGCGGGGGCACAGGTACGTGGTCTGGCACAAGCGTAACCAAGCTGGGCTGGATGCTGCTCTCCAGAAGTGGACGAAACCAAAGCAGCCACTCAAGTTTCACTCTGCACTTTGCACACGCACAGAAGAAGCGCGACTGGGAAAGGCCAAAAGGGGAATAGGAGTAACGGGTGGTGTAGGACAGGTGATGGGAAGAGAGGGAATCCAGAAGCGATGCGGAGCAGAGAATAAGCATCCCTGCCCCAGGACATCACCTCTCACAGGGGTCAACTGTGGATGCTCAGGGGAAGAGCAGAGGAAAGGACGCAGTTACAGAGCAACTCCTCCCCAGCTCTCCTCCTGGCAATCAGTAGTTCAAGAGCCAAAGGTAGCATCTCGACTGAGTTTAATAGCCATTGACGAGCCTAACTGGGGAGTCATGTGTCCCTTTCCAGGCTTAACTACAGGGACAACCCCTACACACACCTCCTCCTGGTCCCCTCTTACCAGCCAGCAGCCTGTTTTGCTTAGCCTCACCCAGTTCTGCACAGGCAACATGCGGATGTTTAAGCACTTGATTTGGTTGCAGAGGAAACACAGCCAGCGTTCCTGGGCAGCCCAGGGGTGTCCGTGCCACCCAGCTTTTGGGAGGGCTGGCAGGAAGTTCAGTCTCCCAAATCTCTCAGAACCGTGGACTCCCATAAAACAGATGGAGATCAGCTCAGAGCATCTCTCCATCTTGCCAAGGAGCTCCTCAGGGTGGGTTCCCGGGATCCTCATCCTGCCTGCACTCCCCAGAGTTATTTCATCACACCAGCTTGCTCAGTAAGTGCAAGGCAATTGCACACCACAGCCAGAAATTCCTGCATCAGTCTCCAAGAGCTTGTTTTACCTCTGTGATAAGCTGTCCAACAAAGTGCTCCGAGATCCCCTGGGGCTCTGCAAACACCCTTTAGTTTTGCCTGAGATCTTTTCAGCCCATCTCTACCAGCAGTGAGGGGACAGGGCAGGGAACAGCATGTTCTGGCCAGGGGTTGCTTAGCAAGCTCCTCTCCATTCCCTGAGCGGCTGGCACCGAGGGGTGATCCAAGGGGCACCCAGTGCCTACCTCTGGCTCGGGCATCCCACAGGAAATGCTTTATGTTCCTCCAAAATGCCAGGGATACTTACCAGGGGCAGTGCAGCTTTCAGCAGCCCACTTTGCTCTCTTTCTCTGCCCATTGCTGGTGGCTGGAGAGAGCAGCTTTCCCTCCTCCATCCACCTAGGTCCAGAGACAGAGAAAAGTCTCTTACCAGTGCATGGCGCCCTGTAGTGCGCTTGTGCCCCATCACACACAAACTCCTCCGTCACCCTGGGGCAAGCACAGAAGTAATACTGAAACAGAGCTGATATCAGATGAGGGAAGAGGGACCGAGATGCCTTTTCCCCTGGGCCTCACTTCACAGTCTTTTTCTTTTTTTTTTTTTAAATCATGTTTGTAGACTGGTTTCCCAAGGATACAAGACTTGTGCAATAACACAGACTGCCTTTATGTGTTTCTGCATGTGCATGTGTTTGCACGACTGCCTGTCTCCCTATTAGTCCTCCTCCCCCTCCACCTCCCAGTATATCTACAAACACGTCAGCAAATGCCAACCACATCTCAAACTGGAACAGAATTCTCAAAAATAGTAAGTTTCCACCGTTTCATGAAAATGTGCAGCCAGGCTGAAGAGAGATAAAATAGCAGGGTTTGTTTTGTTAGCTTTCTTTCCAAACGATTCGACTGATGGGCCGTGTAGCACATCACCAGCCCACTCTGTGTGGGCCCAGCGGAGCACAAACCACCGCTGGGTAAGGTCTGCTCCAGCTCTCCTCCTGCCAACAGCAACCCTGCAAGTGTTGTTTGCAACATCCTGTTCCCTCCCGCGCCAGCCCTTCGCTGCGTGCCAAGAACGGTAAGGGAAAATGCTGTTCAGGTCCCTCAAAAATGCAGGGGGACACTTTGAGTCCCCTCATTTATCCAACTTCCACTCGCAACCCTGCTTTTCTTCCACCCGCTTCTTCCCGCAAACATGGGGCTGCTGAGCATCCCAACACATCCCTACAGCAGAGACTCTCCGGACTCACCTGAAAGCTGAGGAGCCAGCGGGTCTCATCCTGTTGCTGATGACAGTAGATTTGAGTATGTGCTTAACTTCAGCACATGTGAAGGCACCTTTCAGAAGGCAAAAGACCTAAACATGCCTGGAAGGTTTTGCCGAGTGAGGCTCTCCGAGCTCCCTGCCACCATAAAAGCATTCCCCCTTGTTAGTGAACCGTATCTCAGCCCTTTCAACACACTTCTCCGATTAGCCCTCCGCAAAGCTGCAACCTTCCAGCAGAACCAAATGAATTCACTTGAAAACACTTCTGAGCTTAAGTTAATTGCGCTGCAGCTTCCCGATTTGACCTTGACCCCATCTGTAAAATCCCCAGAGTATCTGCTACTTAGGCATTAGGGGTTTCTGCCTGAACGAAACGAACAATTAACCTTACAAGGCCAAGTCTCTGCTCTCCCTCCCCAGTCACTTGCATGCATCCATGCGGTCTTCAGTGCCCCAGCCTCCCCAAAAAGCCTGCACTGACTTCTAGTATAAGCTCAGCTCCTAAATCCTCAGTCCCTATTAATTTCCAGAATGAAAACAGACCACAAAACCACCTCATTCATTTCCTACAAGTTTTACTGCTGTGTTTGAATTACCTTTATTTCCTCAGTTTGTTTTGGGAAACACAGGCTCATCTCTGACCCTAAGACCAAGCCCATCAGGGCTTTTGCATCCCACAGTCCAGACTATGCAAGCACAGAAGAGCTTTCTTTACCGCAACCTCCATGAGGGCGCCTGCATGTTAATTATTATCTAGATTATCTCTGTTTGGCACTGGGATGCTGCACCTCTTTCCTGTAGGAGACCCAGAGGCTGGTGGATTTACAGGAGCTGTGAATCTTAACAAGGCTGATTCCCAGGTATGACACTCTGCAGACTGCCAGAAAGGGCTGACAAAGGTCTGATGATCTGATGGACACACAATCACAAACAAGAGACTCTTCTCCAAATTCACACTAACCATTCCTGCCTCCCTCACATTTTTGTTAAAAGTATAATACACAGGACCTGTTCAGACTGTTCTCCTATTGTAAGATGATTACCTTTCTTCATGCAGGCAGCAACAAGCAAACACCAAGTTAGCTGGAGACAGACTCTCAAAAAATCAATTTGAACCTGCACCGAGGAGAGATGTGCTACTGGAGGAAGTGCTCGTACCTGCCCATCAGGGTCTTCAAACCCACGTAATGTGTGTCTTGGAGGGGGTGCTTTAGCCAAATACAAGATATCTTGCTCCAAGGAAAGGTGGCTGGGGGAAATTTGGTGTTATTTATCATATGAGAAGCTAGGGGAGATAGTCTAGGGGTTGTTCGCAGCAATGCCCTCTGCCTGTTCTGGCTCCTCAGGAAAGGCTTAGCTCACCAGAAAGCTGTCCTCCGGCTCTGGAAGCCGAGTTGTGCCCTCCGGTGCCTGTGCACAGCACCCGCCAAGCTCACGGCTGGTGAGGGTGGTGAGGCAGCAGCTCCGGACAGCGCACGGCCAGAGGAGCCCGCGGCACAGCATCGCTGCGCGCCTCCTGGGAAGGCTGCATGCAGGTGGCCAAACGCCTGACCTTCCACCCTGCAGAAAGGTGGAAAAGCTTCAAGATCAGGAGGGGAAGAAAAAAATTCTACAAGTAAAGCAAAAAGACTTAAACCCCCCAAAAGGTCAGAGCAGTGCCCCACCCAGCCTGCAAGAGCCATCTCCCGCCTATCTCCAGGATTGCTCCCCTCCCTTCTCAGCCACATTGGCTTCTCCGGTTATGATGACTATTGCATGCAAAGGGAATGAACTTCAGCCATTTGTATTACTAGTTTTTAAATAACATCTCACTTTTCCACAGTCGATTTTCCAGACAGTGGCTCAGCCCCGGGCTCCCCTCAACACCCACCCAAATCTCGTTGCGCAAGGTCTGCCTTTTCCAGAATGTACTATTATTATGGCAATTCCTTCCTACCTTCTCCTCAGAAACCCTGCCAGAACCCAGCAGCGATTAACACCAGTGTCATCTCGAGGCCTGCTGACCTACACTCCCCATGCAGCCCCCTAGCCAAGCACCAGCCCTCGAAGCCAACACCGTGGCTGCTTTTCCCCAGAAACCTGCATTCCCAAGGGACAAAGCACAAGTGCCTCCACATAAAACCAGAGCACTGAACTGTAGGTGGAAAGAGGCAGTATGTGCTGTAATCTAGTTGTGAGTCTTTTCTGCCCTCCAGCACCTCCCAGCTGCCTCCACCTCTCACAGGCGTTATCCTTCCCTCCTCACTGGGGCTATTACTGAGTTGCCATATCCCACACTTAAGCCCCGAGTTGAGCTGCTCACAGATTGTGGTTTTTTTCTCATTTGATGTTAAGACTAAACCTTGCAATTGTTTCAGGTTATGGCACAATACTCTGTCCATCTGTTCTTGAGGCAATATTTCAGTTTTGCAGTCACTTTGCTGGATTTCTTTAACCCTTGTCTTATCCTGCTCTGAGGTAGCGGCAGAGCTGAATTTGCACCCTCATGTTAGAGTACACCATGTGAAGGGACTGAACCTAGTCTTGCATGTGTATTTATTATGCACATTTACTATTTATCTTACTCTGCACATAAGGCAACCGCTGCTCGCCAGGCATAAAGTCTTCATTGATACAATACTGCTATTGAAATAAACAGAAGTTTCGCCAAAATTAAGGCTTGCAGATTTGTCTCACTCCTGAATGACACACACACACACAGAGTAACAGCATGAAGGGCTCAGGCTCCTGGACAGGCTACCAGAAAGCGGCAATTTATTGCAGATAGACTGATCTGCAATAACCGTTTATGGCATACAACAGCCATGCACATAATGCGAGTTAGGTTTACGGTCCTTCAGTGACTTCCAATATCCAGAGCCTCCAGCGCGGTCAGATAGATCAGTGTCAGTCAGACTTCAGAGGGGGAAGTTTCCTCCCACACAGGTGGGAGGGAAGCAGTGCAAGGCAGCATGCTGCTTCGCTCTGCTGTGTCATTGCTTTGGTCTCTTGCCTTTGTAGGGAAAACCAAACAAAGTGTCTGTATTGTGGGCCACCCACGAAGTTGCCCAAGCTCCAACCTCAGGAGTATGCAGACTCCCGCTGAGCAAAAGGCAGGAAGAGAGAGTCATAAAACTGTGGTAGAGGAAGGAAGAAAGGGGAAGATCAGTCGGCTGCATTCCCAAGGAGGAGGGAGGCATCACAGAGCATAAAACACAGACCTCCACAAAATGCAGAGTGGTAGATACAGATGTCGTAAGTCAGCTTAACCACTGGAAGGAAAGGTCAGATGTGCCGCAACCAACTTTCTGCTCAAACAGCTCCAAAACCATTCCATGCACATCCAGCCAGCACGCTCAGCACCGTCTGGTGTGTTTGATATACACCTGAGCACCCCTTTCCTGGTGGGAGCATCCAGCTACCATCTAAAAGCTTGGAAAATATCCAGGCTTGTGGAAAAGAGCCCTTTAAAGTGGAGAGCTGCTGGTACACCGTGGTGGGGTCGTCCCCAAGTTACAGCAAACTACCCATGCCTGAGTTAACAAGCCAAATAATTAAACACTGAGCTTCCACAAGAAGATGCAGGGGAATCCCCTGGCATCAATAGGGATGGGTCTTTGCATGGAGTTCATCTCAAAACACTGGACAGCTTCAGCTGGCTTGTGGAATACTGAGAAGTTTAAGTCCCTCTCCAAACCAACCCTGCGCCCAGTCTAAGCATGGCCCAGACGAGCATCCCCAGTCAAACCCAGCTGGCTGCTATGCAGTCGGTATAACTCACCCTGTACATTGCAGGTGGTGTACAGCATGTGAGTAACAGGCTTTACCTGGCCATTATCCATCTTCTTACAGCTGAAAGCATCTCAGTTTTCTGCTTCATTTCTGAAGCCCCAAATTTGCAAAACAAAAATGTGGCAGTCATTTAAGGGCGCGTAACTCCCCAGGCATAGGGTCTGTGGAAGGAGTGCATCAAGGGGGCCACTGCAACCTCCCAGGAGCACAAAGGTGGGTGTCTGTCATTAGATAAATTGCCTTGGAGTGCTAAAATTAACCCTCACTGCTCTCAGACCAACCACTGCAACAGAAAAGCACCGTAACTACAGCTATCCCAGGGGCAAGGGGCAGGAGCCAAGGGGACAGCATCACCCCTGAGCACCCACATACCCTTTGAGGGCTTCTGTCACTCCCAGGACAAAAGCACTGCTGTGCCATTCCCAGTCAGGAAGCAACGGGCTCACGCGTCCCGCCTCCATCGCATTCGGTCCATAAAACTGCACTTCATTAGAGCCACTGTTGCCACATCTGTTAGTGCTTTAAAGCACGTACATCTGGCTTAATTACGCACTTGACTTTATTGCTGCATTATCTCCATTTTCTGAACAGGCCTGGGGGAGAAGGTTTTGTGCATTTTGGGTTTGGGTTTTTTCCTTCTTTCTTTTTAATTTTTTCTTCCTCTCTGAAATCCTACCTGAAGCAGGAAGAAGAGACCCTGTGACACTTGCTCACATGATGGGGGCAGATTTTAGGAAAGTCTCCCTTCTAGACGATGAACCTCATCCTAAATATTCTGGTTTATGTGCTCCAAAGCTGCAGAGTCTCAACACACCAACCCTCCCAACCCACTCTCCCTCCATCCCCCTGGAAAGAAATCAGTGTTACTGGCGGAAGGTGTCACAGTATATGCCAGGGAGAAAAAGAAAAAGGATCATGCTGCCCCTGCAGTCTCTGAAACTTTGCCTCTGCCAAGTTACAACAAACAGTAAAAGCACAATCAAAACACAGCCCACACGGCCCCCTCCATCCACCCAACGCAGGCTGCGCCAGTGCCAGCTACCGCTCACAACCCATCACGCTGCGAGCCTCCTCTGGCACGTCCTTCCAGGTGGCCTCAGCAGCAGAAAAGCCCAGCCCAGGAAGCCTGCATCCGATGCATGGGGTGCTTGAAATCCCTTCCAGGAAGCACAAAGATCCTTCATGCCCCAGACAGAGGAAAGGTTAGCCACAAGCCCCTTTGCCAGCTCCTACGCTGGAAGATGCTTGTGTTGCCCTGTGAAAGGAGAAGCCAGGCACGCAGTAGCTGTGAACAGAGGAACAGTGGCTGCAAAGCTGGCTGTTTTCCCACTAAGCCACCCCAAGTGCTTCCCAGCCACTGGGAGAACAGGACTGGTCCCTCCCGTGGGAAGGAGTTGAGGCACCGTTGCTGGGCTGCAGCATCCTCCCAGGGACCCGTGCCCAGCATCTTTCCACAGCTTTCGGGCCATGATCTGGCATGGGCAGGTACCAGCAGCGTCACCAAAGCTTAGCTTTAAAACACTGCCACAGAGAGAGGCTGGGACGGCTCAGCAGGCAGCCTGGCTTTCACTGAGCACCAAACACACAACAGACACATGATGCTAACTGATGCTAAAACGGGATGCAACCCACACATGCAGCCCAGGAGTTTTATACCTGCAAAAAGCAGGATGACCTGCTGAAGCCAGGACTACTGCAGCTTCAGGGTAAGTGGCTAGATGAAAAGTGACGTCTCATCACACCGCCACCCATCACAGCTGTGACGCAGCAATCCCCAGTCTGTTTTGGACACTCAGAAGCGAGCTCCTCAGTGATACAGCTTGCTTCCTGTTCCCGTCAGGTATGTTCCTCACCCCCACCAGTTATATCCAGAGATGTAGCTGATGGTCAAGGCAGCACTTGTTCTCCTGCTCCCCACTCACAAGGGACTCCTGTTCAGCCAGCATCACTCTGATCCCTCCTTGTAAGCTTGGCTTTCAACTCTTCTAATGGAAGCAGGCAATGTCCTGCCTGTCCTCTTTCCTACAAGAGTAAGATATTCAAAGCACTGTCAGCTTTCCCAATGCTGTGTTCCAGTTTGATTTCATGCTGCGGTGCTGAGTCCAACTATCTTTTATCCCTGCTGCCTGGTATCTTTTCTCAGACGTCTGAACACAAAAGCCACCCCTGAAGCGAGCAAAAAGCAAGACGTACTAGCAGCAGCCGAATGAGCTCCCCTGGTCCTTCCTGCCCCAGGCCAACAAGACTTCAAGCCCAGGAGAAGAAACATCTGAATAGTGAAGTGAAAGCAGGTCAAAATGTAATTAAGCTCTGCACTTCCTATCCCAAACTGTTAGTTGGTGTTGCTGTGGGTTTCAGAGTTACTCAGGCACTCAGTGCACTGGAGAGGAACAGTCCCGTCTTTAACAAGATAAGCTCTTCTGGATTCCTTGGGAGGAAGGCAACAAACAAATCACAGTTTCTAAACCTCTCTCTATCATCTTCCTTTCCTCCAGCAAAGCTCGCATGCACAAAGTGGACATCTTTCCTACCCAAAAATTCCTCTTTAGGCTTTCCAACAGAACCCAGCTGGACCCTACTGATGGGAAGATCCAAGTCATCCTCAGAAGGACATCCCATCTTCTGAAGTTGGGGAAGGAACAGAATTTAAAGACTGCAGGTCTGTAAAAAACAAAACTTATGACAAGAGCCTCTGACACTGTCCCTTCTGCTCAGGGTCCAGGCACCCCACAAGCTGAGCATGGCTTACGTGCAACACACACTAGCTCCCTTTCAAGCGAGAGCCACAGAGAGGGGACAGCAGAGGGCATCTGCAGCGATGCTTGCCAGCGAGAGAGGGAGGGGGCTGTGGTGTTGTGCTGAGACCAAACCAGTCACGAGTACAAAACACAAGCTGGCCATGACGCAGAGGTTCATGCACGCAGGGGCTGAGGAGGAGCAGAGCAGACCCGTCCAGCTGCACGCAGCTTGTTTGCGGCCCCAGCACATGACTCCTCTTGATGTCTCCCTGCCAAGGCACCAGCGTGCTCTCCCAGCACCAGGCTGTGATCTCCGTGGTCCACCAGCAGCCACAGCTGTGGTCAGCAGCAGATGTCAGGAGGAGCGCAAGGACTGATCTTTGCTTCTGGAAACCAATGGCATAGGGACTTTCCGAGCCAGAGAACACACATGGATCTTCATATTTCATAGCCACCCATCCTTCTATGAATTTCAATACTTCCTTTTAGAAGCCATCTATATCAAGGACATTTCCAACTTCCTACAGCAATGTCTTTCATGGTTTAATTCTGTGCCCTGCTCCCCCAGGTGTGGTGCTTGATGTTTTCATGCGATGCCAAATGAAACTGAAAAACAGCGATCTTCCCATTCCTCACCCTATTCACAGCGTCATAGCTCCCCAGCTTAGCCCACAGAAATGAGCCAGCAGAAAGACCTAAACACCAAAGTGCAGGTCTTCATACTCTGTTGAGACAGGTTTTGAAGACCCCTTAACCAAGGGGTGACCTTCAGACAGCCACACGCACCTGCTGTGTGCCACACATGCCTCCAAAATCAGCCACAGCCCTCATGGGAGGCTGGGAGCCAGGACACCTCCTCTTGAAAGAGAAAGAAAAATGCCCGGCCTTTTCACAAATACAGAAGGCCTTGGCACAAGCTGAGGGCACAGGAACAAAGCCAAAGCACATGGAAAACAGCAGCAGCAGCAGTTCTTACTGCTGCCTGTCTAATTGGAGAGCTGGGATGCCACCCCAGAGCGAGGGATTCACTGCAGGCTCTTGGCAAGCTGTGCAGGGTGCCCTGACATGGGGAGAGGACCCTCCAGTGCCACCCCCGTTGCTGCCCCAACGGCCCCAGCCCATCGGCACTCGCTCTTGTCACGGGCTGCTCTTTCTCAAAAGCCTGCGAAGCATGTTGGCTGGGCCCCAATGAAAGCACCTTCTAATGGGATTTTTCAGGTTTCAAGGATATCAGTGTCTGGCACAGGCTGAAGTAATTAAGAGGACGTCCAACAGACAATCTGGCATTGATTAACTGGCTATTTACCACTGTGAACACTGTAAGTCCCACTCTAAAACTCTGCACCAAAACACTTGCTTTTTCCTCATTGTTTTCTCCCTTGCTCCATCCCTGCCTTTTACAAAGCCCAGCCGTGGACTCTCTCACATCACTCCCTCTGCCTCACCGTGCTTTGCCTTGCTAAATAAACCACAATGGTGTCAGCTAGACTAAAGCTGGAAGGCTTGCTTAGGGTTAAAGGGGAAAAAAAGCACGTTCCTCTTGGCATACAGATAAACCTCGTTTTCACTGAACAGGCCTCAAGATGGACAGCCACATGTGCTTGCAGTCATCATGTTTGCATTTGACTCTTCCTACTGAATACCAGGGTAAAAAAATACCCTTGAGCTGATCTCATTTCTACTGGCTTCACAGAGTCTCTATACAGCCACAGATCTCTCTATCATCAAGTTCTTCTAGACCAGAGACATCCCTAAAGCTGCAACAGGGAAGTGAGTCTAACTCAGCTATGTCTCTCTCCTACATCGGTAGGAAAGCGTGCCTGGAGGAGCAGCAAACAGGTAGCAAACCCTGGAGGGAAGAGTTTGTAGTCATCAGTGAAGAGTTACTGGTGGCATTGAACATCTCGCAGAAGCAGTAATGCAAATTCTGCGGGGAGAGGGCATTCAAAGTCACGATTTGTAGCAGCAGCCCAGGCAGCTGAGTTGGCAAGTCCAGTTTCACCCCCTCCTCACCAGAGCAGGACCCCATGCAGCAGGCTGAGCAAGAAGCCCTGCAAAGTTCATCCATGGGTCTCATCACGCAGCAGCCAAACACACAGAGCGCAGAAGATCAGTGGGTATTTAACAGCAAATGCTGTTTCCATGCACAGACCAGACTGCGAAATGCACCACATGGACCACCTCTTCTAGACATGCCAAGCCAATTACCAGAGAGCTTCCACTCCCTCTGCATGAAATATCACCAGCAGGTATATACTCCCTTCTCTCTGAAGAAGAATTAGGAAGGTCTTCCATTCCCAGGGAGCTCCAAAGGAGCAAAACACACTCAGCACCTCCAGTATTTTGGTCCTCACCTGCAAAGCTGTTTTATCTCTGCCCACAGTGCCCTCCCGCGCAGCATGGAAGATGCTTGGAAAGACCAGGGATTGGTGGGACAGAACTCTGCCTGTTTTGTTATCTGCAGAATACTATGTAAATTGATGGGGCAGCATAAATATTTATTATTAAAGGAGTGTAAGAGGAGAATGGAAAGTGCTAATCAATAATGAAAAGCAAAAGTGAATAAAACCTGCAGAGAAAATTCCCCACAAGCTTCTTATTCATTCTTAAAATACAACTGTAAGAGCACCACAGAAGAAAGCAGGATAAATTGGTCAGATATTAAAAATGGAAAAGAGCAATCAGGGAAAATTTTACTTCAGCTATGGTTAAGTATATGAAGACCACAAAGGAATTAATGACACTTGGAAATAGTCAACTGTTACCAAGACAAAGGCTTTACTGGATGAGATAGACACAGATGATCCAACTAACTAGCCAGTGGCACAGTTCACAAAAACTGTTATGATGGCACCTCATGTTGTGAGTGATTTTAAAGTCAAAATTGAATGCTTTTTGTGATGCCGTAGTCAAAACAGCAACTCACACAGCAAAAATCTGTGGTCTGAACTGGACCAGGAGTCAGGCTTAAGGATGGGACACCCTCATTCTGGCCTCAAAGCTGTGAAAAATGAACCCAAAAGTACCAGAGATAGATGCATCTAGGAGAAGACCTGACATCACACAGGCTGACCCCTAAACCCAGTACCTCCGCAAAGAAAAAGGTAGTGCTCAGAACAGACCTGCTGCTGTGGAGCTGGCGAGCGTGGGTCAGAGGTTTCCAGACGATGATTCCTTACAAAAGTGGACTCGATCAGTTGCCATGACTGATGAGGCTAGTATAAATCCTTACATCAGACAGGAGATGAGGCAGTGTTGATACAACAAAACAGACCCAGAGATGGACAAAGGAACAAACTCTTGATGGAGCATCAGGTGGTGGAAATTGTGAGAAGTCATCCAGACAAATTAACTGGAAAATGGCAATAGGTTGATAAATATTTGGCACTGAAACAGCCATCAGCCTCCCTAGGATGTTAGGGAATGAAACTGCAGAATGAGCCACAAACAGTCTGAAGTGCCTCTTGCTCCTTTACCCCAAAGACAGCATGGCAATGACGGGGGAGCAGTAAATGCCTAAAATCCAACACTCACTGAGTCACAGGAATAAATCACTCTACAGCAATCCACAAAGGACCACTGTAAGATGGGGAAGAGCCTTTTGGAGACCTTAAAGGCATATGGCACTTCTGAATTTCTCTCCTGCCAGCTTCTGTTTCATTTGCAATTAAAGCATCAGAGACGACAGTGATCCTTTTCCCAGTTTCTGTTGGGGCTGTTGACCTCCAACAATGTAACTGATACCTCCTCTTGAGCAGCTGATTCTCTATCAAGGACTTCCTAACTTTACCACATTATCTAGTTATTGGCATTGTACAAGGGCTTTGTTTTATAATCTTCCCCCATTTCCCCACAGCAAATATTCGCTTTCTGAGCGCCTGCCATTTCTCCATTCCCCAAATCCCCTTTCATTGAAAGTTTAAGGTCACAAAGTACAGATTTCCTCGTTTCAGTTCCCCCCAAAGCTGGAGTAATTTGGCTTGGCTGCAGGGCAAATTCTGAAGCCTACAGAAAACAAACACATAGAACACACGTTTTACCCTGAAACGCTGAGCAATAAAATCTCAGTAAATAAATAAATACAAGGAACCTCACTTTAGGTCAGAGTATGTCATGCTGCTTGGTTTGATTAATTAAATTAAAAATAAAATCTATCCAAAAAAAGAAAACAGACAGGCAGACTGGGGTCATGCACCTAGAAAACAGTATTAACAAAGAGAGCAAAAAAAAAACCTGTCTCCATTTTCTTTCAAAATTCAGTACAGTAACCTACTGTGAAATGGGAATACTGCCTTAGCCTAGATCCAACTGCACTTTGAACCAGACCCCAAATTCTGACAGCACAACTTTATTTTGAATTTGAGAGATAAATATTGACCTTTAAAAACTGCCGTCCCATGACAACAGTTCACTTTTGCCAAGCTGAAGGAACAGTAGTATGGCAAGGTTGGCCCTATGTTTCCCTGTGCACTGACAAAACCTACAGGATCCACAAACCGAAGTAAAATTTAATTATTTTTTTTAAATTCTTGTTTAACAAAGAAGGCAATATCCTTCCTGGGATTAGTGCAAGAGCCTCCTGAGCCACTGGACATGGGACTTGTCATCAGCCGCACTGCACCACACTCCTTGGGAACAACAACGCATCTGCCTTGCCCTCGAGGTTTCACCTGGAGAAGATGTCCTAGCACAGCGCTCCAGCCAGCAGAAGATGCCATGTTTTCCAGATGTGATATTATTAGGGCCAAGTTACGGTGTGCTGTCCTCATGCCAGCACTCACGGCACTC
>NW_010233691.1:22383-38077 GCF_000690775.1 Eurypyga helias
CCGTGCCTGTATCTCAAGGGAGCAGCCAAGTCCTCCCCTGCCAGCCCCCCCTGCAGCACATGCTCCCGCTCCCCTGGAGCTTGTCCCTGCACCTGTGCCTACCCACATCCATGTTTTTTTCAAGCTCATGACTGCAGCCAAGGACTTGCCAGCTGCTTTCAGAGGGGTTAACCCTTCTCTTCCCTGCAAGACACTTTCCCCTGGACATGTATCTCAAGGGAGCAGCCAAGTCCTCCCCTGCCAGCCCCCCCTGCAGCACATGCTCCCGCTCCCCTGGAGCTTGTCCCTGCACCTGTGCCTACCCACATCCATGTTTTTTTCAAGCTCATGACTGCAGCCAAGGACTTGCCAGCTGCTTTCAGAGGGGTTAACCCTTCTCTTCCCTGCAAGACACTTTCCCCTGGACACAGGGTGAGATCAGGTAGTTTTTGCAAAGCAGAACCCAGGCGGCAGCCCACCCTCACCCTGGGGCTGATGAAAACATACAGGTTTTACTTCTCCACTGTGAGATCCTGCTGTAGTGAGTGTCCCATTCATCAAAGTCTCCAATCTGATCTTTCACTGCCCAAGCCAGCACGCTGCACTACTGCAGTTTGTCCCATTCCTGACCATGTCACCCCTCCACATGACCTATCCTAAGGGGTTTTCCTGAACTTTCTCTCTCCATGACAACCACCCCAACTCTGTGCAATCACAAGGGTTCAACACCTTCACACCTACAGTTTCCACCAGGGCCATCACTGCAAACCCACATCCAGGTACACCTCACATCCTACCCCCAGGGTCCTCTGCAGTCAAACCTCACATTCCCTCGGTCATTCCCGCACCCACCACTTCTCACACTGTTCGCATTTCAAGGAATATTCTCTCACGTGCATTTGTATTTACTGCTCCACAGGAGATCACACAGACCAAATGCACTGCTCTTCTGAACTATCAGTTATCAGACAAAAATATCAGCTCAGCTTGGCATGATCTACCTCTGCTTCACCGTCTTGGCATTTACCTTCAAGTCCCTTATTACTCTGTCCTCCAGACCTCCTAGATTAATGGGTCTGTATTTGCTTGAATCACTCCCTCACCACTGGTGATCTTGAATACTGGGTGCCTGTCTCCTATTTACCACAACAACCTAAAATATTTTTATTCATGACCAACTTTTTTTGTCCTGGCCCCTTCAGGAAGTAAGGCCAGTGTTCCTGGACTCTGCTCTCCTACCATTTCAATCAATTTGGTTCTTTGACTTTTGTTTTCCCCCTTTAGTTTTCAAGGTTTCCATGTCCTCATCCCCTCCAACTGCACTGAAAACTGAAGCAAAATTTGGTTAATACTGGAGCCATACATAGATGATCTTTAATCTCCAGTTGGTCCTCACTGCACAGCAGCCTCGAGTCTCTTTTTATTTATATAGCTGAGAAACCTGTTGCTATTTGTTTTAACTTCCCTTGCCAGGCCTAACACAGCTTGACTTTTGGCAATTCTCATTTTATCCCTACCCCTCCTGACCTCTAAGACATTGCGCTTTTTTGCCGATTGGTCTTTTTTTCCATTCCTTACAGACACTCTGCTTAATCCCAACTATCCTTAAGGTGGCTATTCATCAGCTTCAGCCTGGAGTCCTTTCCAGCTGTGTTATCCCCCTTTTCTTGGGATCCCTTGTCCAGATAGTTTCTGCACCTCTGAATTAGAAGGAGGCTCTGCATCCTCCGCATTCAAGTTCTCATGCTCCTCTGCCCAGATGACTTCACCAACCTGGGGGTTTTATTCATTTTTCAAAGTTTGCCCTTTCAAAGACAAGTACCCTAGTTCCAGTCCTACTTTTTGTTTAGGCTTCCATTTAATTTAAAAGGAATCCATTTTATGAGCACTAAGTCCAAGATTCCTCTGTACAACCAGGCCCTCCTGTAACATCAACACTAGTTACCAAAACAAAACCTAAAATAGCACCTCCCTTTGCTGGTGTTGTTACTATGAAAAAAAAATGAGCTATCACATCCAGCAATACCTTATTAATACAATGTGTTTGCTAATGTGTATTCCTAGATATAGAGACACATGCCTAAGCTCCCACAGCAATATTATTTTGGTAACATTTATCTTTCTAATAACATTAGAGAGATCTATCCACACAACCCCCGCCACCCCTCAGTTTGCAGTCTGCAGCTCTTTCTATCTGTCTTCCATGGCTATTTCCCAAGGTACTCAGATGAATGGCAGTCTCCTAAGGTATTCTGTGAATACCTTCAAGTAGTCCTATCACCAGGATGTGTCTCAAAACAACCAACAAATGTACCAGGTCAGACCGCAGGTCCACATAGCATTATCTCCTACAGCAGTCAAAATTGGGTGCAGATCGAAGACGGTTGGGGCAATATTAACTTCCCTAGTCTCCGTGTATAAAACATTTATTTGGGTAGCCTCTGACCTCTCAGAGACGTCCATGAAACACCTTCAAGAGGTGAGCTTGGAAACAAGCATTTCCAACTCTGCTAGATACTAGAAATCCTGATTTCTATAGGGAGATTGGCTTCATTGCCTACTGCTACTGTCCTGCCTCCTCCCAGCTAATCCCATTCAACAGATGGTATGTTCTCTCTTTCTTCCCCACAAAAGGTAATTTCCTTAATTTTGCCTTTTTTTTTTTTTCTTACACCTTTCTTATATTCAGGTATGAATTATCTTTCCCTCCTACTACTTACCTGATCAACACACCTCATTTGCTTTTAAACTGACTGTAGCTTGGAAGATTACCATCTCTGTTCCAGACTTCACCTTGTGTACCTGAAAGCTTGGCCACCAGCCTAAAAAGAGAGGTTACCCTTCCCCACAAAGCTTGTCTTGCCTATGTCTTTAGACTACTACAGCTAGGACAACACTACTACCAGCCTACATGCTAATGCTTGTAGTGTCATGAACTGTGGGGCCCTTTACTTCTGATCACAGCCTCCCAGACCCGCCTCCTTTCTGAGGATATTATTAAAGAAAACAGAACACACCACCACACAAAAACTCTTCACTGAAGACCATTTAAGTCTTTGCTACTGGTGTCCTCATCTCTGGTCTGGTAGACATGGAGTCGGGAGCATTGTCTCAACATGAGCTTGTCATGGAAGTCACAGGCTCTGGCATGTTTCTTATCAAAACCAATGTTATCCAAAAAAAATGGAGAAATGCAAATGAAAGAGGATTCATTAGACTGAGACAAAAACGTATTCTGGTAGACTAAGAAAGTCCCAATGCCTATTGTGTTACTGACTATGAGGCCAAAGAGCTTTGCTGTCAGTACTGCCTTTGTTCCTGCTCCCACTCCAGTTTTTGTGCACTGTGTTTCACAGTAAAGTCCTTGAAAGCAGCTACTGTGGCCCTGGCAGTAATCTGCTTAAGGCAGTTGCACACCGGTGCAATATAGCTGACTTCAGGGAAGTCTATCCTGACACCTGGAAGGTCCCATAAACAGTCTCAGGGTCAAGATTATGAACTGGGATTCAAGCTCTTCTATTCTGCTTCCCCCTCCTTAAGAGACCTTGAGGAAGTAATTTTATCACCCTTTACAGCAGTACACATCTATAAAAAAAAGGGATCATAAAAATCCCATCCCATCCTTGACAGAACGACTGTTAGCATCAAGCCAGCAGACAGAAGGAAGTCCTTGTAACTATGGCAAGGTCAGCCATATAGCCACACTGAATAGATATTTAGGTGCAAGTCCCTTGCTCTGACACTGACCATGCTTTTAGTGCCACATAAATAATATCACTTTATTTTGGCACGCTATTATCTCTGCACATACAGGTTAAAGTTAAAAGGGTGGGGAAAAAAAATAGGTTTCTTTCTCTCTTCAGCTTTGCAAAGGCTGGAGCTGTTTAATGAAATCTGAGAGGAAAAGGATTGTGGTAATCACCTCACCTGCCTCTTCACAAAAACCTCATGCACTGCAGCTGCCCAGACTGAGACAGCCCCCGGCATTAACCCCGGGCTGTGCATCTGACTTGCTTTTTATCTCAGGCTATGCAGATTAAGCAAAGCTGACCCCATGCAGAAACCCAGGAGAGACAGCTGCCTCTAGATGCTCACCCCGACAAGGCTCCCACTCCAAACCACCCAGAAGGGTGGGGGAAATGCAGGTGTTTCCCCACAGCACCAAACACAATCATCTACCTAACTATGCCCCCTTCTTACGTGCTGAAAAAACTCCTATTCTTGCTTGGCACCAAGCACTGCAATTACTGAGTGTGGCAGAGGTTGCACACTCCTCAAACTCGGGACTTTCAGGAAAGATTGGGATGAGGTTGGTTTTTTTCCTCCCATACAACAAGAATCAGCAGTTTTCAGAAGTGATTTGCATTTTCTCAACCCACTAATTTTTCATATCAAAGAGGTGTACGTGCCAAAACACACGTGAGCCTAGGCACGTAAGAGGCAACGGCAGTCTCCAACTTGCCTTTGAGGAAAGTTAGGCAGTAACGAGCGATTTACTCATGGGGAGAAAGTTGCTCCCAGTCAGTGAACATCTTCAGAGGGACCAAGGTTTGGTCCTGAAAGAACCGTAAGACCATGGGAGTAAAGGTCAGACTCTGCCTCGTATAAGTGATAAATCTAATTCTACGCATTCATCAGATGCTATTGTTACCACTTAAGATGAACGTGTCCACCCGAGGTCCCTTCAGGACAACAAAATCCCAAAATACAATTTGCTGAACAAACCCATTTAGAGATAATCTTGTCTCCTGAAGACTTCTTCAAAGAAAAATCAGTCAGGCTTTAAGGGAAGAGCTGAACACCCCTAATCTCATTGCTCCATAACTGGATTAGCTAATACATATCTTTAGGTTCAGGTCCCAAAGCTGAGCTCCCTTGAATCCACCTGCTCCTGGATGACTCAAAGGCTGCAGTAACCAGGCACATTACAGAGAAGTCCTCCAGCCCAGAGCCTTCACCCTCCTTGAATTAATCACGGTTTGTAAGTTCCTCTAAATCATCACTGCACTATCACAATGCACCAGACAGACAAGCTGGAGCAACAGAGGGTCATCTGCTCAATATCACGCAGACATCAGTGGCAGACCTGGGAACAGAGTCCAAGGCTTCTAACTCCAGCCTTTGCTTTTTCCCCCACAATGGATAGCGTGACTCCAGAGTTAGGCAATTTGACTTGCACAAGTCCAGACTGGTTGCTCCTCCCACCATACAGAATGCTCTTGCCTGCTTGCCATTGTATGGTCTCGATGGCCGTGGTTTTGGAAGGAGCACAAGGGAAAGACAAAGCAACAGTACAGCAGTGTAACACAGGGCAACACGAGAGACTAGGCTGCTATCTCCTCAGCTAGTTATAGTCTCTTCCACAAAATGAAATAACAAGAGGATGACTAACGACTGGAAGATGAGAGCGCCTTGGCTGAAGCAACACAGCAGGGCAAAGGACCCTTGCCAAGGATAGCGGAGAATCTTATTTCATTGCTTCCATGAATGTATCTGCCATTTACCTATCTCGCCATATCTCACTGTGCCTTCAGTAGGCTGCTGCAATGAAAACACCCAACCCTCACCTTCCACTGATTAAGGTCCCCAAATCACCTTAGTTGCTCTGAACCCATTCTCCCTTAATGAGCTAGGCCAGCTATACGCTCTTAAAGCACCTATTAGAGATCTCAAGCACTCAGAGAAAGCAGCATGAACAGGATCAGCCAGGAAATCCCCAGATGGCCTAAAGGGAGGGAAAAAAAGGCTGCATGATGCAACCTTGTGCTGAAGTAAGCCTGCCCTAACCAGTTCCCATCCAGGGTAATTTCATCCCAGGGAAAATGAATTTCTTCCTGAGACAGCTGTTTGTTCACGTACAGATGTCCAGAGGCAGCTACCTTCATGTTTCTGTTGCCTTGTCTCCACCACTTATGCCACAACATCAATTATACCTAATGTTATTTCACTCCCTGCTTTGAGCAACAACAGCTCTTTTTTCAGTGAACGACGCTCAACACTCTTCCCTCTTCCCTTTGTTTCCCCTCCATGTTTCCCCATCTTCGACCAAGCTTTCCTTGCCTTCCTGAGATCAACACTGGTTTGTGACCCTGTCCTTCTGCTCTGATGCCAAATAAGCATTAGTTCAAACCCATCCCATAAGGAGAATTCCCACCTGGATGAACCTCTGGGGACTACAGCAGCTTCTGTAGCAAATTACTCTGAATTTGAGGGTTGTGCTGTGTTGCATGATCAGAAACACGTGGAGAAAGGGAATTGGGCTCACAAAGCTGAGGAAGGAACCAGGAATGTCTGGTAGACATCTACCTGCCAGCAGCAGGGGTGGAAGCAGCAGCAGCTCTTGGGAGAATGCAGAGAATAGGAAAGAAGAGGTTTGACAAGCCCAAAAGGAACAATTGCCTTAAAATGGCCAGATTTCTACCACTACTTTTTTTTTTTTTTTTTTTTTGATTGGGAGATGATGAGGCCAGTTTCAGCATCTATTCTGCCCAAAATGACCTCCAGGGAGCAGAACCAAGGAGGCTGGCTGTCCAGGGAACTAGCACAGAGGAATGCTTTCCATGCAGTTCTCTGATGGCAAATTTAAAGTTTTAAAAGGGTCTCACCTCTTCCAATTTTCACAAAATTAGTAACAAATTGTTTAATTGGCTACAATTATTATTACACCAGGCATGCAATGGAACAACTGAAACACAGGGAATGTATGTCTGTTTATGTACAGGCTGAGAAGTCACCCATAGATCCTGACTCTTGCAGTCAGGCTAGAAAGATTGAGAAAAGACTGAGATTTGCTTACCACCAAATCTTTTCTCCCAGAGCATTGCCTATGCCCAAAGTCCAGCCTAGCACAGAAGCACCCAGAGCCAAGGGTGAGCCGGAAAAACTCCTGATGCCAGACCGTAGCTGTGTGCCCCTGCAGCTGGCAAGGCAGAGAAAGAAAAATGGCTTGGTACATGCAACTGATGGTGCAAAACAAGCCAATGAGTCTCCAATTAGCATCTTGCCTTTAAGAGAGCTGCAGGAAACTGTTAACACAAGGTGGTGAATGAGGTTGGTTCCCCTTCCAGTCCCCTGCTTTAGCTCCTCACGCTCACTGCCAAGTGTGTGACCTTCACAAGGGGAGCAGAGATGATGCTCAGCCCAGGATAAGCTGCAGAGAAGCCCAGAAGATATATATCCCTGCAACAAGAATCTCAGCAAGTCACCTCCCAGAGCCAGAAATACTGACTAATTAGAAACATCTTTAAATCCCCAGCTGGGGAGGTGCCTGAAAAAAAGCCAAAACATAATATTGACGATGATGATATTTGTATCTGCCGTTACTTGTTATCTTCTCAAAATGTTGACAGCAGCTCTTAGCAAGCATGCACCAGTGAATAGCTTACATGCACTAATTCTCTTTTAAAAAACACGTTTAACCCTCATCAGAAAGAGCACTTCTCCATCCCACATGCAACCTCAGGGATTGCCAAAATGATTTAAAATCCTAGCAAACAAGAGCACTTGGAGGTGATAATCAACCCCCTCTTGCCCACATGTGACTCTCAAGGTCTGTTTCTCATGCTCTACAGTTTCCAGCTGGGAGCCTATCAATTGCCCCTTACACACTGATGAACAGGTAATTAGTAAAATGACCTAATTAATATTAATACACTGGAGTGATAGAACTAACAAAGCTTTATTTTTAAGGAGCTTTTTTTTTTTTAATGTAGCGCTTTCCTGAAACTGTGCTTGAGAGTTGGTTCTCTGATGTGTAATACTGAGTTTCTGCTACAACCTATGAGGAGACATGGACAAGGTACAGTCCCAGCACATATTTTCGTAAAAGCTGGTAGGAAGCCAGTATCTTGAAGCTCAATCCCTCCAGTAAATTTTCTGGTTCAAAAGTTTTCAGGGTATCCATAGAGACAAAGATAATCCACACGTGCCCACACACAAGGCTTGTTTGGAAGAAAGCCAGGCTCAAAATGGGACAGCCAGTACATTGCTTTAAAACAAGAGAGAGAAGTCTTTACGGAGTGCAAGAGCTAAACAAGGACCAGGTTTGCACACCCAGATGCCCTCCCAACAGAGTTAACATGGCATGGCACACTGCAGAGATGTTAAGGGGGAAGGATCTGCACTTCATTATCAGATGCTTAGAGCACTCTGTATAAATGATGCATGCATGCACATGACAGGGATGGCAAACCTAAGATTTGGGAATTTTAAGGGGTGGGGGAGAGCACATAAACCCAGCCTCACAAAACACGTGCACACACTCGCCCGCACTAAGACAAGAGCTTCAGTGTCAGGTCCTGGAGCAGCGCTGGGGATCCCAACCACCCTTCCCATCCCTGGGGCTCAGGCAGCAGCACGAAGAAGCAGGGACAGACGTGTTACGGAGCAGACCGCAGGGAAGAGGAAAACCAGTTGCTCACCTCGCAAAGCCTGCAAGCCATTGAACTACTCAGCTATTCAAATATTCTCACAGATTTCCTGCTCTCCTTAGGTTGTGACAGTTTCCAAGGAACACAGTCAAGGCTGACATAGCCCCAGAAACAAACCCACCACACATCACACTCCCAGCCCAAACCCTTCAGAAATGAGAGAGGGAGAGGAGAGAGAAAGGAAAAAGCTGCGTCAGGATGGAAGACACAGCACAAAGGATGCAAGCACAGGCACGTTGACAGCCCCTAGGAAAGTGGGGGGGTGGGAAGGGGGGTTGAAACACAGCCCAGGCCTGCTGCTTAGCAGCTGGGATTTTAACACTTGTTGCAGCAAGAGAAATTAGTAACAGGAATCAGCACAGGGAAAGAAGGGGGTGTCAGGTTCAAGGGCTGTGCTGCACCTACAGAGAACGGCAAAAGTGGTCTTTAGGGGAGAGTTGATTGGTTTTGTTCTGCTTCGGGGTTGTGGGGGTTTTTGGGGTTTTTTTTAACCAGTTCTTCAGAATCCTGACCACAGCCCCAGGAGATGTACACCCTTCCTGAGATTTTCCTATTCTACCATCTTGGTGCATCTCCAAGGCAGGAACACCCTGGAAATGAGAAAGGCAAGTGAATTTTTATTATTCTGTCTGCTGGAGCTTTTAGGGAGTCAAAAGAAAATTTTTTGTGAACAGCAACAGCTAGCTTTACCTGCAGTCCCTTCCACTGATCCTTGCAAAGTATTGAATGGGAAGAGTAAAATGAGAAAACAATCCACGTTAGCCCATCTCACAGCAGTTCAGCTCCAGCCCACATCTCACAGACATTTGCACCACCGCCAAGAATCAAAGCCAACATGTGTGTCGGTGCTGCCCAGGCATGACCTTCTGCGTGGCTCCTTCAGCACAAGGCCACCCCATACCTCAGACCCCTCTCCTCCAGGAGGGAAACACAGGGGAGCGCAGGTGATCAGGAGCCACACTCACCATTTTATCAGGACAATCCCACCCCCATATGCCTGTTGCAGATACTCTGCAACCATTGGGCCCAGCAGTGGGAGCAAGGGGGCAGGAGGAACCTTTTCTGACATCCCAGCAGAGTACAGGGGGTCCCCCTGAGTGAGAGCAGCATTGGCTCAAGTGCATTTAGGCCAGCACAGGGGTCTTGTGCTGTTCCTGAGTGACCAGCTGAGCCACAGCAGCCACCCGCATGCAGTGCTCCTAGGAGTATCAACAGTCCCAGGCCCTGCTTCCATTCAGTAGGTTTGTAAGAAACTCCAGCTTAGCCTGAAGCACCCCAGATGCTTTTTTGTTTCACAGCTGGAGTGGAGGAAGAGCAGGCATGTGCTCAATGGCCATGCTTCTGTCAACATAAAACACCTCTGCCATGCAAGATGCTGATGCTCATGACTACACAGACTCAAAACCCATGCAGCTTCCATGGAAGGAGAGGGTTATTTTTACACAGAATAATCCATGCCACAATCCAATTTTTAACTTATGTGTGGCACAGGTTGGCTCCTTAAGGCCAAGTGCTGGGTCGTGCACTTGGGTCACAACAAGCCTCTGCAACACTACAGGCTTGGGGATGAGTGACTGCAAAGCTGCCCAGCGGAAAAGGACCTGGGAGTGTTGGCTCATATTCAGCTACTGTCAACCAGCAGGGTGCCCAGGTGGCCAAGGCAGCCAACAGTATCCTGGCCTGCATCAGGAACAGCTTGGGCAGCAGGACCAGGGCAGTGATTGTCCCCTTGTACTGGGCACTGGTGAGGCCTCACCTCAAATGCTGTGTTCAGTTTAGGGCCCCTCAGTACAAGAAAGACATTGGGGTGCTGGAGCATGTCCAGAGAAGGGAATGGAGCTGGGGAAGGGTCTGGAGCACAAGTCCTGTGATGAACAGCTGAGGGAGCTGGGGTTGTTCAGCCTGAAGAAGAGTAGGCTGAGGGAGACATTATTGCTCTTGACAACTCCCTGAAAGGAAGTTGCAGGGAGGTGGGGGTTGGTCTCTTCTCCAAAGTGACAGGACAAGAGGAAACAGCCTCAAGTTGTGTCAGAGAGGTTTAGATTGGATATTAGGAAAAATTTATTCACTGAAAGGGTTGTCAGGCATTGGAACAGGCTGCCAAGGAAGTGGTGGAGTCACCATCCCTGGAGGTATTTAAGAGATGTGTAGATGAGGTGCTTAGGGACATGGTTTAGTGCTGGTATTAACAGTGTTAAGCTAATGGTTAGACCTGATAATCTTAAAGGTTTCCAACCCAAACGATTCTATTTCAGATCCAGCAGGTGCCCGCTACAGCTCAGGTTCCCATTACAAATGGCCGAGCTCTCCTGAACAGGATAAGCAGTGAACACCCCCATCCCACACCTGAAATTGTTTTGAGCAAAATAAAACCCTGAGCTCAGCCACCACCCATCTGAGCCAGTATTACTAAACTGAAAGCTCCTGAGCTTTTCCCAATACCTTTGTGCTGGGGCCACGTACAGGTTATAGCTGCAGAGGATCACACAATGATCTGCTACTGAGATTTCTGCCTGAAAGGAATGTGAACCACTGAAATGCCAGTGGCTTTCCCACACAGATGCAGGGAGGGAAGCTGAGACACCAGGCAACCGCAGCCTCTCAGAAAAGAATTCATGATGAAAAATGATGGCTTCCCGTCCCGGTGGGGGTAACCTTGAATTGGGAAGAGACTCTAGACCTATATTTTGCGCTGCAGCCACTTGCTCCAAGCAGAGATCTCTCAGCACGGAGGGTTGCCAGATCAGGACTGCACCTACATATTAGGATTCTTTCTAAAGCATGTCAGTCTATGAAGAGACTCAGCAGGAGACTAGCTGGGCTGGTAGACAAAAGGGAGGGGGCAGGGGAAAACTGTGACAAATTGAAAATTCAACATAGATTGCATAACTGCAAGAATAATTCCTTTCAGGCCAAAAACGATTTCCGCAAAAGAGGTAGTTTGCTGAAGTCCCTCAGCTCCAGACAGTTGGGTAGTTGTTGTTAGCTTCCCCCCAAAATATTGCTTATAACCCTTTTGCAACCTGTAAGAACTGATCTTCCATCAGCACAGAAAAACTTGGGAACCAAACAAGCAACACTGGAGACAGATCTCCCTGCCCTGGCTGGATGAGAAATTTGGTCAAAATGGCAAAGATGCTCATTCCCTTTGCTAGAGACAATTTTTCATTAATGAAACCAATATAAGAGAGATTCCGGGGAGGGAGAGAGGTAGTCTGCTGACAAGTATTTTCTCTAAAACACTGAGATTTATTAAATCATTATTATTAAAGATTTATTCCTCCCAGAAGGGAAGAGGAATTGGTGAAATGAAGAAGGCTGGAAAAGCAGGAAAAAATTCCCAACAGTAAGACCTACTCAAGTTATCGAATGGCATGCCCAGAAGTGCAGAAGCCCCATCTCAAGCTGTGGGATGCAAAGCTGGAACCACTCAGCACAAGAAAAGGCCATGTCCCCTGCATTTCCCTGATGCCACAGCAGAGTTAGGCTTTTTCCATATGCAAAATCTGTCTTCTGGGGACATCACCCCTAAGAGATACTGGTCTCATATTCCCATACAAGTCTAAAAGCAGCCAAACTGACCCAGATCAGAGGCACATTTTTGCCTTGCATCCAGTCTCCTACCAGGGCCAACTGAGATGTACAGGAGGGTGTCCACAGCCTGCAGGTCCAACAGCCTCCCCAGACCCCTGGGGCTGACCACATCCTGGAACAGGCTGCCCAGGACAGTGTTTGAGTCAGCATCCCTGGAGGTTTTTAAAAGACATGTAGATGTTGTGCCTGGGGACATGGTTTAGTGGACTTGGCAGTGTTAGGTTTATGGCTGAACTCAATGATCTTAAGGGTCTTTTCCAACCAAAATGATTGGACTATTTTGGTGTAGAAAGTGCACTGTTTCCCAAAGGGGGAGAGCGCCATCTCAGGAACAGCTGTACCCTCATCTTGGGCACTAGCACCCACATAGATGCCTTGATGTCTGATATGGTAGTTGTACACACACTAAGGCCTTCCTCTCCAACTGGGCACTAGTAAGGCCTTTCCTCCTCTACCCAGACAATGATTTTCACAAAACTTTCAGGAAGGAAATCATCAGTCAGACCTCTACACCACCCCACTGGCAGGGAGTTGGTCAATGGATCCAAAAAACTAGTGGGAAAAGGAAAAGATTTATAGGCTAAAATGCATTCCCTCCAGTGGGATCTTTGGGAATCAAGCCCACTGGCTTTGGAGCTCCCTCCTTGAATTCCACATCATATTTTACACTGTTTGCCTAAAACCAGATCCCCAACTCCCTGCCAAGCCCTCCTAACCCATCGGCTTAAGGCCAGGACTGCAGCCCACTCCACAAGTTCCTCCTCCCCTCTTCTGGGCAGCCTCAGCTTCTCCTCTTCCCTGATGACCAGCCCCACAAGTGCTTCACTATTTCCACCTCCACCCTGGTTCCCCTTCCTTCCTCTTCTTGCCTCCCACATGGACATCAGGAGCCCTGACTCCCCTCTCAACCAAACCTAGGTCCCATTTTGTTCAGGAGGGCCTGGGTGTCTATCACAAGCTCCAGGTTCAGGCATGAAGATAAGAGGAAGAGACAGGATGGCAGGTTGGGTGGTTGGAAGGCTGCTGCTCATTGGAAGGGTAGAAGAGCATCGATCCCTTTTTCTGTGCTTGTATCCCTACCAGGGGGTAGAGATGCATGAAAGAGGTTCAGGACTGTCTCCTTCTCGAGCCCCTTGGTGAGCAGAAGCAGTTTTGCAGCTCAGTGTTTCATATCTTCTGCTCAGGATGGCTCTGAACACCCACTAAGGTACAGTGCTACCAGATGGCACCATTCCACGTTCCCAAACCACCCCGCTCAAGGCAGCGCTCACACAGCAGAACTGAGCCTCTCCATCCTCCCATCCAGCTTGGATGGGGCATGTGGAACCCACAGGCTGAACCCCGGCTCAGGAGCAGCTGTGCTGAACAAGCACTGACTCAGGCATGAGCAACACCGGTGCGAGGGCATCGTCTGCCCTCGGCATCCGTGGCCCAGACAGCCCGCAGCCTCAGCCCAGAACACGCTCTGTCCTGGTGAATCACGCACCAGCCCTGGCAAGTCCTTTCAAGACCCATCAGTCAGTGGGGGGCGAGGGGGCTGGGGAGGGAAGTTACATGCACACAAAGTAATTAGAGGTGTAACCCTCTCCCCTCCCTCTGTGCAGGCTTAATGCTCCCTTTGTCTGGGCATGTTCGCCTCGCTAAGCCGTGCCTTAGGACAGCTTTCTTGACAGAAAACAAAGGTTAATTAATTTTTAAAAAAGAAAGAAAAAACACAAAGAGAAATCCCTCATTAAAATGGCCACCCTCTCGGCATGGCTCTCTACCCAGACTGGTCCTTCCTGGAATCAGAGCACTGACCCATGGCCATGACCCCCGCAAAATAAGCCAAACTACTCACAGCCAGCTCAGGGCTGTCTCCAGCGATGGAGGGGTGGGAAACCAACCAGCAAAGCAGTCCCAAGACACAGCAAGGTGCAAACCTGATGGTTGTTGCCCACTGCATCCACTGAAGTCCCAGCCTCACTGAACATTTGTTAAATTAAGAACTCCCCCTGGTAGCTTGGTGGCACGTGTCCTGTGACCTACTGTAGCTCTGCTAACCCCCTGCACCCACGGCTCTTGGGCATACATTACAGAAGAGGGGTTATCATCTATTAAATATACTATGCTCCCATCCCTCCTCATCTAAGCAGCTGAAACCACATCAAACCTCAATTCCAATTTACCACCTGCATTATCAAATGCTTCACCTGCACGATGGAAGTCTCTCATTACAGCACAGAAATGCAAAAGGCAGGTAAAAGTCTGCTTCAAACCTGCACTCTGCAAATGCAAAAACATCTCTCCCACATGCTCATCCAATTTACCTTGAACACACATGAGCACTTCTGATCCTGTTAGCTAGAGAGAGGGGGTAAAGCACACACGCACATGCATGCACACCAGCCAGCTCATTAAATCTAATTAGACAGTCTTCCAGGGGGAATTTTGAAATGCATATCCAGCAATTGCTCTGCACTGCTCTTCCCTCAACCCTCTGGAAGCAAGCATGATTACTCACCACATGAAAAATAAAAGTCAACTGAAACTTAAGGGAACTGACATAGTTGCACATTAACAGAGGTGCACTGTAATTTAATCAGAATCTTCCTGCTTAGAGACAAAAACGGTGGCAGCAATACAGAGAAAGAACACTCAAGGCTCATATTTGGATCCAAACCTCTGCAAGAAACTGACAGTCCAAAAAACCAAGTCTTCTCCAGTAAATTTATCAAAAGTTTACCCTGTTGATATTCTGGTGTGTGAGGTGTAGAGCCAACACATGTACGCAACACCATCAACACCAACAAAAGTACAAGGGACTGAATTTTAAGGGACACAAGGAAAAAGCAAACACCCTCTTCATGATCTTCTGGTATAGGAAAACTAAGGCTTCACACCTGATATATGATGTATAGGATACATGAGAGCTAAGCACTGGAGGTTCTAATGCATTCCCTTCAGGTGTTCTCCTTGTTCTCTCCAGTGTTGCCAGCCAGGGGCAGTTAATGCCAGCTCCAGGGACATTCCCTGTGCTCAGGACAGGTGTATTTTACAACTGCCGCTTCACTGGATCAATTCATCACACAACAAAATCTCTCAACTGACTTGTTTACATAGAGGAAGCTTAATCTGAAGTCACTTTCACAGTAGAGTAGCTAAACTATGTTAAACATGACAGCTCAGTACGGAGCATCCCTCCTTTGAGTTTATCTTCTTACTTGCAGGGAAAATTCTGCTTACTTTGAAGACAGTGCACTTCAGTTCTCAGCGAGTGTATTGCATTAAACCTTCTACAGAAAAAAAACTAATCCAGACTACATACGCATCCAGAATTCCTGGGAGCCTCTGGGCATCCAGGCTCAGCAGCCTCTCATCATGCCTAATCCAGCAGATCCCAGATGGGTTTGGGAAACTTCTGGTTTCCTTGCTGATGTGAAAGCACCCCGGCAGGTTTAACCAGTTGGTGCCAACAGGCATTGCTCATCTGCACCAGCCTGTGGAGGGTATTCAGGAGACAAAATGCAGCATCTCTTCTGGAGCCCATCATCTCTTTAAGCTAAGTTCTTTGCAAGGGTGATTGGTTACGTAGATCTGCTGCACCGGAAACAAAGAAATGGTGTCTACTGAAGCCAATTGCACATATGTAAGATATTTTAAAAAATACATAAATATAAAATAATAACAATTATTAAATATATATTTATTTT
>NW_010233692.1:0-345 GCF_000690775.1 Eurypyga helias
TGAGCCCAGTCGCACCAGAGCCCAGCGCCAGCCAGAGCCACCAGCTTCTGATTCGCGTTCTGAAGGTACAGAACCCCCCGCCAAACCGACACCGAAGCAGAAGGAGCCCCAAAACCCGGCAGCCCAGCTCAGCCTTGGTTTTCCCTCCATTTGGGAGGATTTTTCCCTGGGTTTTCCCCTCTGTGCTCAGACGCCGGTGGAAGCTGGGAGTAACTGAGGATAACGGTCCATACGTTTCACTCTCCGTAGGGTCGGACTCTGTCATCCTGCTCAAGGTGAAGGATCCCAGAACCCCAGCACCAAGGTAAGAGGCTGCAGCGCGGGCTCTGGGGGAAGGGCGGCTTC
>NW_010233692.1:381-2508 GCF_000690775.1 Eurypyga helias
AGAGGAGGCAGCTGAGGTGGCTGCAGGAACCTCGTTCTTGACACCCAGCTGCGGCCGGCCAGTGGATCTGCCTCCCTGTCGCTCGGGCCGTAGTGCCGTCCCCGGATGCGACGGAACGATCACTTCTCAGGGGATCCCTTCCACCTGCTGGAGAACGCTTAAACCTGTCCTTTCTCCCCCTTTGCAGCCTCCCGTTCTTCCAGGCAGAACTGTGGATCAAAGAACTGTAAGTTCCTCGTTCCGGCTCCCTTTCTCCTGTTCACGTGCAGGAATCGCACGCTGATTCGTCCGCCCCAACTCTGCTTTTCAGCACCAGCGTCTACGATTCGCGCGCTCGAGAGCGGTGGCGGCAAATCGAAGAGCAGAAGGCGCTGGCCTTACAGCTGCAAAGCCAGGTAACGGGGAGCGGGCCCCGGAAGGACGGCCTGCGCCAGGCCGAGGGCTGAACTGCAGAATAGGAGGGGAATTGGAAACGGAGAAGGAACAAAACCCGACCTTTATGGGGGTCTGGTGCTGGTGCCACTCCCCACGGCATGGCTCTCGCTAGTGCCAGGGCTGGGCGGAATGCTCCCGCCCCGAGGGCCGTCTGCCCCACGTAGCTCCCTGGCGAGCCCCAGCGGGGTGACTCCCTTGGACGCCCTCTAATCCGCCGGCCTCTCCTTCAGCGGCTGCAGGAGCAGGAACACTCGGTGCAGGAGCTGGTGGATTTACATCTTCGAGTGCCCCTTGAGAAGGAAATCCCCGTCACGGTGGTCCCGGAAGAGAAGGAGGACGCCAAGTCCGCCGACGGCGAGGAGGAGTTCCCTGAGATCACAGAGGTAGGCGTGCTGGGGCGCAGACAGGTGCTGCGCGTCCCAGCCACTGACCCCCGACCCCCGCAGAGACGCCCAGAGCCGTTCCCTTCCCCATCCGCTTTTTGTCGTGAGTTTATCCTCCCCGGAGCCAAGAGCAGACCTGGGTCTGAACCCAGCCTTTGCAACGGGGGGAGCAGCATCTCTCCCTTCCAACACTCTCCATCCTCTCTCTAGGAGATGGAAAAGGAAATCAAGAGTGTGTTTCGAGGTGGGAACCAGGACGAGGTGCTCAGCGAAGCGTTTCGGCTGACGATCACTCGGAAGGACATTCAGACCCTCAACAACCTGAACTGGCTCAACGACGAGGTGAGGAGCCTCTCATGGCCCACTGAGACGTCCTGCCTTGGCCGTCGGACGCAGGTTGACGTGGACACACCTTCCCTGAGCCGGAAGGACTCAGAGGGGTGGCAGGCGTGGGCTGTGCTTCCCGTCCTGGAGCTGTTACTTGGTGGAGAAACCCCTGAGTAGCCCAGGGGCTGGGAGAATACTGGGAGGAGCCTGACTGCCCAGAGAAGCTGTGGATGCCCCATCCCTGGGAGTGTCCAAGGCCAGGCTGGATGAGGCTTGGAGCCCCCTGGGCTATGGAAGGGGTCGCTGCCCATGGCAGGGGGTGGGGCTGGGTGGGCTTTAAGGTCCCTTCCCACCCAAACCGTTCCATGATTCCATGATTCTGTGGCTGACCGTGGACGTGGCCAGGGTAAAGGTAAAAGTACATCTTCAGTTCAGAGGGCTGCATTCCTAAATATTCCTGGGTTTTGGAAGGTTTCAGGGCTGAGCTGGTGTAAATCTCAGGGAACAGGTGGAGGCAAAACCCATTTCTCATCCATAGAGCAACACTGACGTGTCCTGCTTTTCCCCCCCCAGATCATTAATTTCTACATGAATTTGCTGATGGAGCGGAGCAAAGAGAAGGGTTTGCCGGCTGTTCACGCCTTCAACACCTTCTTCTTCACCAAATTAAAAACAGCGGGCTACCAGGCCGTGAAACGGTGGACTAAGAAAGTGGACATCTTCTCCGTGGATCTCCTCTTGGTGCCCATTCACCTGGGGGTGCACTGGTGCCTGGCGGTGAGCGCTCGCGTCCTCCCCGGCGAGCTGGGACGGCGGCTGGACGCTGCACGGCTCTTGAGCGATTCTGGGCGGGGGCAGAGTCGTGTCTGTGGCTGCAGTCGAGGTTTAGAGTGAGAGAGAAGATGGCCCTAACCTTTTGGGGGGTCTTCCGACAACACGTAGGTGGCTGTGACGGTCGCTTTAGGCTGCCTTGTCCGCTGGC
>NW_010233693.1:0-3031 GCF_000690775.1 Eurypyga helias
GGGGCGGTGGGCAGCACAGCCGAGCGACCGCAGGGGCAGCCAGTTCCTGCCCTGGAAGTCCCAGCGTTTGTTTGGTGTTGGGCTGCGGTTCCCCTTGGGAAACGCGCTGAGGGAGTTGCAAATAATAATAACAATATTTTTTAAAAGACTGGTAGCAAAATGGGGCACTGCGGTTGCAAACTGGTCGTGTCTTCTGTTAGCGGTGTTGTGCGTGACAAGGAAAGGATGTGATGGTTGGTGTAGGCACAAGGTGGGCACTCCAGAATGGGGGCAAGTCTTGCTATTCTGTTCTCTCTAGTATTTCGTGTCGGTCACTGGATTTCGCTTTAGCTTGGGGAGGAAGAAAGCAGAGGAAAGACAAAAAACAAACAAAAAATCCCACAAAAAAGTTACCTGGATGGTTGTGGCTTTTATTTGGTAGTGCTATTGCCTAGGCTCCGTTCTGGCCTTCATCCCTGAAGCCTGGTGTCCAGATGAAAACTAGCACTGCCAGACTAGGAGATGTGGAGTTTTGCTCACTGCCTGGTTTTGGAGTTTAGCTCTCTTTGTCCCTATTTTTTTTTTTTCCCTGCACCGTCGAGGTACTTATGCAGCACAGCACTTCTTGTAGATTCCCAGGCTTTTCTATTTCTTTTACGTTAATGCAACGTGTAAAATATTATTTCTCAGAGCTGTGAGCGTTTGCAGTGCGTCTGGGGATTATTCACGTGGTAATGAGCACACATCCCTGCTCCCGCTCGCCTAGCTGGGAAAAGAGACCTAGGAATAAAAGCCCAATCGATATCGCGATTCCATTTTTTAAAAGCGAATCTTAGCCAATTAACAGCAATAAAACCTGGCCCCTTTTTGAAGTGCTAACTAAAATATTCGAGGGGGGTAGCTGGAAATGTTGGTCTTTTACAATTCGCATAGAGAAGGCGAGCTAATACCATTAAACAAAAGGCACTAAGCCACATATTCAGGCTTAGTGAATTCAGCAACTTTTTATATGGGCAATTTGTTTAAGCTTAGATTTCGGAGTACGATGTGGAATATATGTGGTTGAAACCTGATCTCCCCTGGACAGATTCCTTACATCCATCCATCCATCCATCCATCCATCCATCCATCCATCCATCCATCCATCCATCCATTTATCCGTTTAGAGAGGATCACCCAAAGCATTTTACACGTACAGCTGAGCGATTTTATTTGTAAAGTGTTACTTGGAGAAACGCCATTGTCCGCTGCTAATTTAAAATTCAACACATTCAATAACCCCATTTACACCGAAGCCATTATCCTGGGCTTTCGTTTATGGCAGCTGAAATGTGTAGCACAGCTCCTGGGTATGTTTTTATTTTGGTTATTGAAAACCTTATGGGTTCTGCGTGTTTTCCCTCTCGTGAATTGTTGTGTTCTTTATAGCCAGGGTGATGCTCCGTCCAAGTGTAATGTTTCGCTAACCTTCTACAGAGCCGAAATGAACCCAAGGATAAGATTATGGTTTCCCCTGCGATTTTTTTACGGCTTTTTAAGGACTGGGGTGTTAAAATATTTTGCGGAACTGGAGAGGTAGATTAGCAGGGTTTCTTGCCAAAGCTGGGAAGCTGGTATTACAGACTGTCCCAGGGGGAAATCGCTCACATTAACCACTAAATGAATATTTGACAAGGGCTCATTCGGGGGTATTATTACTACAAACGGGTCCCTACTGGACTTTCCAAGGGTCAAAGAGCAATGGTTCAATTAATTATTTAGACTGTTAGTAGATTTGGTTGTAATAGCTGTACTTATTCCTGCAACCGACAGCTTCTTGCGGTGGGGGACCCGGGGAGAGGCTCTGCCTAGCAGCCCCTGCTGCAGCCCGCGGGCCGGCGGCCGAGCGAGTGGCTGCCGGTTGCCATCAGACCTTTCTTGGCTGAAAACGGGTTTTATTCCTTGTGATGCCGTGTGGGACACCGGGGGTGGCGGGGGTCCCCGCAGCAGCGTGTTCTCTCTCAAGATTGATTCCTGCCCGGCTCCAACGGGCAGCCGAGCTGTGTGGCTGGCTCCGAACAGGAGGGAGATAGCTCAGCAATTTAAGTAGTATATAATGCAGGTCCCACTGAAAGAAAAAGGTCCATTACTGATAGGTGTGATTAGATACACTTCAGTTATTTAAATCCTGATCTAACTCAAATATTAAAATCTAAAGCCTGCTTCGGTGCGTACGAGATTTCCGAGGATATATGCAAAATGCTGACATTCAGATGGCAGGAGAGCTCCGTCTTTGCGTTTTTAATGCCAACCAGCCTCGCCTGATACTGTCGTTTCGACATTTTTGTTGGGGGGGTAGGGGGGGCGAGAGAAGGGAGGATTATTTTGTTTAATTTCTACAACAAACATGTCCGCAGTAGTAGATACTAAAAAAAAAAATGTTGGGAGTGTGCGATTAGGTGACAATAATATATGTTGAATGAATAAGAGATAAGCTGCAAGGGGGGAGAGGGAAGCAGTAATTACAAACCCAATTCATTCAGCTTTTCAGGACTTTTGTTGTGGGAGCTCCATTGACGGGCTTCGAGCTGCCAGTTTTCTCACATTAAAAAGAACTGATCAGCGCCTCAGGGGGACAAGCAACACCGCTTAACTGCATAGTGATGGGGTCCTCATTTAGAGCCATTACAACAAGAAAATTAAACAGAGCCTTTGTGTGCACCAGGTTTACTTTTCAATTGCTGACAGTTTATAGCTAACTGCTCAGAGATTGAAGTTTGATTGCAGTTTGATCGCCTGCTAGTTAGCACCACCGCTATTTTAGTTTTGGTAATTAAAACCAGTTTTTCTGACGATGGCACAGGGAATTACAAGAAGTTTGGTACAATTTTGCTTTTGAGGAATCAATTCACTTGACGAGGACGTGCAGCGCTGAAGTGAGTGCGGGAGATTTTTCACTGGCGAGCTGAAAAGGAACCCAGGGATGGAAAAGAAAAGGGATGGAATTTCTCGGAGCTGCACATTTGGTTGTGCAGGAGCGGGAGGGCGAGCTCCATGCCCCTCGCCGGGCGCC
>NW_010233694.1:0-1169 GCF_000690775.1 Eurypyga helias
AGGGGGCCGGAAGCGCGGGGACGGTACCAGCCGTCTCCCGGGAAGGCCGTGCCGGGGCAGCAGCCTTCTGCTCCGGGGGAGCCGGGCCGTGGTGCCGGGAGGCATCCCCCGAGCCAGGGATGCGGGAGGCATCTCCCTCCGTCCGGGAGGCAGACGGGGGATGCGTTATTTCTCTTCCCGGAAGACGCTGCTAAGGCCGAGCCCGGCCGGGAGAGCCAACCGTGACCCTCCGGAGCTGTGCTTTGGTGTAATTTTGTACCATTTACGGGCGGAGATGCATTGCTCGGGTGAAGTGAGAGGAGAGTCAGCTCTTGCACCGGCTTGTCTCCTTCATTTCTGTCCTAGCAAGGTTTTTCAGCATAGCGGCGTTTCCAAAAAAAAAAAAAAAAAAGTAATTTCGAAATTTCCAGAAAGTGCAGGTTGACGCTTGCTCGGAGGGAGCTGCCGGATGGTCAGTGTGTTCGTGAGACCTTCAGGTGAGGGTTTCGCAGGAAGGTTTACCAAAGCCTGGTTCACCACATGAAGTTCACGTAGATGAACAAAATGCTTTAATTTAAAGCTAGAAGTCTAGCTTTCTGCAAGGAGTGTCAGTTCCGCAGGATGAAATGCAGGTAAATAGTGTGAATCCCTCGCCTCTCCTTGTGTGTGGATCTGGGGCTAAAAATCTGGCTTTTCACCACCCAGTAATGGGTGGGGACCAGAGAATGGGGGAAAGGAGCCAAGTTTTCAGACTGTGATACTGTGTGGTATTTCACAGTGTGCATTTTAAGGCATGACAATTGTTTTTCAGTTCTGTCTAGGTCATAGCAGAGCTATGTTTTTTCCAGTTTTCTTATATCTTGGATGATTAATGTCCTCCAAATGCTGCAGCATTACTAATGTACTGGATAGCGATACAGAGCAAGTGCTGACTTCACACTATTTTCAGTTTTTATTTAGCCTGTGTCCTTCAGACGCACTAGGTGGTTCCCAAAAGTGTGATTTTGATGCAATGTTTACAGTATGCAGATCTTGGATTTCTGTTTAGTCATATGCCTCTCTGTATTTATCATGTCAGTTGTACTGTTGGTTATGTTATTTCAACTTTGATATATAAGAAAGATTTTACTTCCTAAAGAAAATAATACACAACAGGCATTTAGAATGAGCAAGTACTACAAAAAACATTG
>NW_010233695.1:0-46086 GCF_000690775.1 Eurypyga helias
GATTCTATGATTCTATGATATTTGCTGAGGGCTTGATAATTAAGCTCATGCTATACTGATGAAAGATGTTCCATAGTGAACTGCACTCTGCCGCTGGAAAATGCTTCCTGATACAAATCCTAAATTTTATTTTGCTTCCATCCCCTTACTGCCATATGTGCATTGCACAGGTTGTATGTGACTAAACAATCTCATTCTTGATTCTTGCTCTGCCTAGCTCTTTCTCACACATCAATAAGCATTTTCAGATTTGGGATTGTTATCTTCCTCTGCTTGATATGACAGGCCTGAACATACACTGTGCCATCTTTGCTACCACAATCTGTGAAAAGCTCATCACTCTTTTCCTTTGTGCATTCTCTCACTAGGTTTTTCAGTTTCATCTTCTGACCTAAATGCCTCCCAAAGATTCGTTCGTCACTGAACAGTGCTATTATCCCACAGGGACTTAAGCAGTGGTGGTCAACCTTGTGTGCACTCTGCACATACAAGCTTAATTGATTGCACTGGAAATTCTGGTTACAGAGAACCTCTTGAATTTGATCCTTGGCATACTTTTCAGAGTTTTAATATTTTTTCATGTTCTTCCCATACTTCTAATCTCTCTAGGCCTTTCTGAATTTCTAACAGGACACACTGCAGCAAATACTTCATTATGCTCCTAAGGGAGTATCAGAATCTGTCCTTTGGAAAAAAGTCTTTAGTAAAAACACCACATCCAAACAATTTTTGCCATTTTCCCTAGCATTTTAGGTTGAAACTCAAGCAAACCAGAAACCACAATATTATTCTCTTTCCACGAAAGCTCAATAAATCTTTTAGCGCAGTAAATACATTTCAACTGTAGCAGATAAAATCCACACAGCATAACATTAAGTATTTTTTCCATAAAGGGAAGATATTTTGCTGACCCTGGGAAAATTTATTTTTTATCTCAGTATTTGTGTGGCATAACACATGCTCCTCCCATGACACTCTTGAATTTCTCTTTTTTTTTTTTCAGGCAAATTTATTTTCTGTATCAATATGTGTGTGGTATAACACATTCCCTTCCAATGCCCTTCTTGGTCTTTTCTTTTTGTTATGTCTTTAGATGTTTAGTGGGTAGGGCGAGTGGAGGTAGAGATTCTTATGTCATTTGGTACATACACAAATTTCAGCTCTGAGCTGAAATTCTTTTAAATGTCACCTATATAATTCTGTTAATTTATAACTGTTTGATTATAATTTACAGTGTTTTTCAGAAGGATGAACTACATTGGAAAAGTAAAATATTCAAAACTTCAGTAACGGAAACAAAAATAAGCTGACTATAACAATCACTGGATTTTTCTTGAAGAACCAAAGAATATCTTATACCTCTGTGATATCTCTCCACACTGACACAGGTCTGGATTTTGTTTTATGAGCTTCTGCCGCCTTAATAAAATAGTTATGAGCTTTACAGATTCCCTACAGGAATAAATTAAGGAAAGAGGCTTCCTATATTTGTTATAATCAGTGAAAGGAAATGTTGAAGGTCATGCAGTATCTATCTCAACAGAGATCATTGCAGTCTGTTGTCTAGGAATAAATAGCATTATTTATAATACAGTGCATCTCATGGAAAAGACCTTGAAATGTTAATTAATTTAACTAAGATCTTCAACTCATACGTAGTTGGTATCATTATTCCACATAAGGGGAAACTAACAATGGTTTAGTATCAAGGGAAAATCTAGAGAGCTTGGATCCGAGTTCCGTAGTCAAATCACTGGACATAATATATCCCAGAACAGCAACAGCTCAAATATTATTTTTTCACAGAACAGAAAGTCAGCTTACCTTGCAATGAATTGAAAATGGAGAAGAGGTACAGGAAAGGAAGAGTTAAGGGACCCCAGGCAAAAAAGGCAAAGCCCCACGTCATGCCTAGGAGGAAGGTCAGGCTGACTACGCTGCGGAGGTTCCTCAGGATCTCTTCCTTTAGGCTCCGATTAGTTCTTTTCCCATTCCTCCCACAGATCTGCACCATCACCACAATAAACATGGCAACGTTCATCAGAAACATGATTCCAAAGTAGCCAGCACAAGTCACATAAAAGACAACTTCATTCTTGATCCAGCAGCTGCAAAAAAAACCCAAAAATATCATCATTTTTAGATAAAGCAAACTATTCTCCAATTATTTCTATGACTACAAGAAAAATCAGTGTATGGATGATTTCACTGAAGCAGAGGTATACTTTCAAATGACACCTTTGCCCATTTTCTGTTTGTAAATAGGATGAAGCTCAGTAGCATCTTAAAGGACTATGGCCCATAGTCATAAATCTGTGGGTTTTACCATATTTTAGTTAAAATTAATTAAAAAGAAAATCTGACCTCAGATACAAGGTGTGGGAACTGCAGTCCCATCATGGAAAGTTTAGACTTAGTATTAGTAGCTTCGCCACCTTCACCAGTGTGAAGCACAGGATGCCTTAGTAACAGAATGGGCAAACTTGTATCTTCAGTGTCAAAATCTCAAGTTTCTGCCACTTGAGCTAAATGATGACTCATCCATCTCTGTAGAAGAAGCAGGAAGGGCAGGCCGTTGAGGTAGCCATTTGAAAGTCAGCCATGTGAGATACTTAGCTTATTCCTCTAGCAGCATTCCTCTAGCAGCAAATGGCTGGAATGATTAGCATGATACTTTAATAAAAACACAGGATGACATTTTTATTTAGCATGTTGAAACTTTGCCAGGCAAGGAACAGAAAATGAGGTAACATTCATATAAAAATTTTGGCATTTGTAGATTATTATCTGGACATCAAGTCAAGAACATAGAAAGCTATTGATCTACGTTGACAAAAGTCTGGTTTATTTACAAAGTAGTCTATTTTTATGCTACTTCTTTCTTTGCTCTTTACCTAGAAGATAGAACTCACTTTTAAAATAAACCAAACCAGGTATTTTTATTTTATTTTCATGACAAAACTTAGTCATTATTCTTTTGACAGAGGAGTGTTTGTTCCTGGCATTAGGTAATGCTCTTCCATTTTTCTTACACTTCACACTTCTGATTCAAATAATTTAGAAGATGATTTTGCCCGCTTTCCTTCTTTAATGCACCTCGAACTCTTCCAAAGCAATCTGACCAATGATGAATTTTTTTTTGCCGACTGTAAATGCAAAATTGTAAGAGATTAAAAGAAATACTCACAAGTCGTCTCCTCCTTGCCCATTAGCATCTTTGCCGTATAACTCTTTGCCATAAACATGACTTGCATTTGTATTAGCACTTGCCAAAACAATTGCTATCACCAGAGCTGGCAAACCTGTAATATAAGAAAACTTTTAGTGTGCTTTTATATCTCACAGACCTCCAAAATTACCACGCAAAGCTTAATCATTGATGTCTCCATCCCTATTGCTTTAGTACAGAGTATCCTGAGGTAGTTCGATGTCAGAAAACTGAACAGAGAATTAGAAGGAAACAAATTTTCAAATGGTACAAATGTATAAGAATTTTAAAGCACTTATTGGGCATTAATGAACAAGCCTCTTAATGTTCTATAAAGTAGAAAATGTTATTTTAGTATGCAATATTGAAACTAAAGTAAAATAATCTCACTTAATTACCTAAAGTTAAATTTACAATTGCACACAGGCTCTCATAATATAGTAAAAAGAAGATTAACAAATTATTACAAAAATGAGATCTAATGGTGAGATGGTTTGGGGATTTCTTTGAGGGACTTTTTTTCACAGACACTAATGTCACTTGATTACGCTAGGGGACTGGAGTGCATGAACTTGAACCTGTAATTTCTCCAGTGTTCCTCTCAACTCTGAATGTCTTCTCTTTTTCTACAGTATTATATATGCTTTACTTAAATGTGTCCCTCAAAAAATGAAACAAACTATATATTTTTTAATAATAGATAAAGGGAATATTTTGGAAAAATACACAACTATGCGGAAGACAACTCTTGTGCAGAGAGGTACAGGTCACATAAAACCCCATACATTTCCTGACATGCCTTATTTACATGTCTTATCCTTGCTACGACAAAACAGATTCAAAGGGGAAGAGGTTAATTTGCTTTTCCGACCACTCAGTCCTTGTCCTCTGCCGAGGTTGCCAAAAAGGATGCGAGTTGCCAATGGAAAGACATCAATTATCAGCTGGGCTGAGGTCAGTGCTCTAGCCATGAGGTTAATGGTTTTGTATTGTGTTTTATTATTTCAAACACAATATGTGCATTCAGGCAGAAGGCACAGATTCCTGATATAAGGAAAAAAAAAAAAAGAATAAAAGCCTTGCTGCCTGAGCCTTGCAGTTATTTTTCACTATTACATTTTCTATTTCAGTCCTGCAATGTAGACTGCTTAGGGCAGGCAGGATCTCTCTGTGGTTTAAACACTCCGCTGAAGCTCAGGAAATTTTGGTTGTTTCTGATTGTGCCATAGGCTTTGTACTTGTTGGCAAGAAACTTTAAGCTGGATTGAAAGCTTTTTGACAGTCAATGCAAGGATCCCAATAGGCTCTGTAGTAATTGCAAGAGGTTCTGAATTCATTGTGTGCCATGTTTCTCTATCTCTGATATGACACTAACATTTCCCCTCTCCCATTCTGGCCTCTCTGGAAAGTCAGACCCATTTATCTGGTCCCTCCGCTCCTCCTTGGGCTGAAAGTGCTGCTCCGGGCAGAAAGTGCTAGTCATGGTGCATTTTCACAGAATTATAAGGAGGAGCTGGGTAGCAGAGAGGGCTGGCTGCAAGCCATCACTGCTGTGGGGCAGGGGAAGGAAGCACCACGCTGATGTTGATTGTGCTCTGCATTTGGGATAGAGAGCTTTTGTGTAGCATCATTTCAAAATACACTCTGTAAATGCTACGTGCGCTGAACTCACCCCAGCCAATGATGCAAAACTTCAGAATGTAGCGCCGTATATAGGTGTTGAACACTTTCACTAGAGCAATGTACATATGAACGGCTTCTAGTCCCATCCACGTAAAAGTGGCCAGAAGGAAAAAGTGCAACAGTGCAGCTACAGCTATGCAGAGGCCATCAATGTCAAATGATGCAATCCAACCATCAAGCAAGAAGATCAAGTTAAGAAAGAGCAGGGCTGTGCTCAAATTCATCAGGATTTTGGATGGATAATCTCTTCGCAACTTCCTAAAGAGAGAAGCACAGGTGCATATGATTAATTGGTTTCAATCACACAAGCTGCTTACAGCAGCTGGCTTTACTGGTTTACAAAGTAAGTAAAGGCACAGGGATCTCCTCCCAGCTGTAAGCTTTTGTGGCAATGCAGCATAGCGATGCGTACTTCTGTGGGGCATCACTGAAGGCTTCTGCTGCATGGGATGTGGAAAAACCACCACTTCCTTGGGTTCTTAATGAGCTACATGGAAATTATGAACTGAGGAGTGGGCCAACAACTTCTGCCATCTTGGACACTATCCCATAGGTAATGCGATAGGAATACAATCATTGGAGATATTCAGAACTTTAAAAATCCCCTTCCCCCACTCCCCTGGAAAACCATCTTTCTTTAGCAGCTACTCTGTCCTGTCCTGTTACAGGCAGAATGGTTCCTTTGTGTTGGCCTGACTCCGTTTTCTCTTTTCATTGTTCACAGAACTGTATCACTTCAAAACTTTTGCATTCCCTTGAGTCACTTTCACATTTCAGCAGAGCTGCTGTTGAAATTGTTGTAACACTTCACAATTTATCTTCATTTCATTTCTCTTCCCACTTCTTTCTGAAGGGCTTCAGAATGTAATTGTTCTAGTTGGAAATTTCTCTTTTTATACTTAGGAATTGTTATGATCACACATGCAAGTTTTGTTTTGTTTTTAAAAATCCTGGCTGTGGATTTTAAAATAATGCGTATCTGTTCAGAATCTAGAGTATACTGTATTCCCAAAAGAGAAAATTTTTGAGAGACATTAGCCTTGTTCTCAGGCCTGAGCAGCACAACACACTGGAAACAGGAGGAAAGAGTCTGAACTTACGTCCCTTTGAAAAAAATTTCTACTTACAAAATTGTGACCATGGATTTGCAGTTGCTTTTTTTAAACATAGTTTTCCCTTCCTAGGCAAATAAACCCCACAAACCAAGTAACTAATTTATTTTATTCATCACGTACAGGTACTTTCCCTGTCACGTTTTCCACAGAACTAATACTTACTCAAATGCAATATATGTCAGAAGAGTTGCAGCTGAAAATATAGCAGATATCCCACAGCCTATATAAGTGATAAACGTGAGGACCTTGGTATTCTGTGGGTCTATTTGTGTAACGGTTCTCTGAAGATCCTACGTGAGAGAGAAGGAAGAGGCATATAGCAAACACCTTTTCCATGAGCACAGCACTCATTTCTTGGTAACTAGTCAAGTAAAACTCAAAAAGCACTTTGGCAATACCATTATAACCCTGACATTAGGGTTCATGTTTACTGAGTATGCTTAGACTAGAGTTGTTATACCTCTCACTTCCTTCCCATAGCTCTTGAAAACATTGTATTTTAAGTATTATAACTGCTGGGATCAGCAGAGAGACAGACCCTGATACTGATCCTTATAATTCAGTACCAGCAATTCAAATGTTCTTCTCTGGAAAAATCTTTTCTTTTCAAACCTTTTAGTTTGATTGCTAATTTAGAATAACTGAATGATTATTGAAAATGCAATTTAAAAGTATTAATACTGAAACGTGGAACATTGTGAGGAGTTTCTGACATCACCTCTTGTACTAACAGTTTGTACGAGTTGATGCAGCTAATAATGTATGGGTGAAACCAAGGGCAAGATATTGCTTTTTGGTTTTATGGTCTGTTTTGACATGCAAACTACAGTTATAAATAGAACTGGTCAGAAAAATAGTGACAAAGACAACATTTAAAAAAAACCTGGAAAAGAAGCAGGAACATTCTGGGGATTTTTTTTCCAGTTTTCTGTCCAACTGTAATTGCCACATAGTAATGTCTGAGAATAAATGCCAGTGTTATTTCCTTTTTTTTAAGGACAAGTAAAAATGAGAATGTTTGGATCTATATCACTGTGGAGTAAGTGTAAGCAAATACTAACATATAATGGTGTCCATTCTACAGTTAGTGTCACTGCTGTCTCTAGCAAAACTATCCAGCAAAAAGAAATGAAGAAAATGCTACAAAACATGCCATTCTTCATAGCAAAAGGAAGGTGTTGTATGCAGTTTTACACCCTGTTCCAACCTTACACGACTGTTTATATATATAAGGAGAGTGTTATTTGAAAATAATTTAGTATCTAAATTGAAGTCAGAAAAGATTATTCAAATGGAAAAGCAATCAAAAGGGCCAAAACTGTGTAAAAATCTATTGGAATACAGCCCAATTTCAAAGAACTTTTGCCTTATTTCCTACTGCCACAAAAGCATTCAGGGAAGAGAAGGGACTCATTGAATATATCCTAAAGAAAGATCTTTTTTTCTCCTTTTGAGTATGAAAAGGGAAACAAGACCACAATTTAGCTTGAGAGAAGACAAAAAGCTTGTGGTTTTTTCATAGCTACATCTGAGCATGACATGAAGAGAGGAGCTCTATTAAGAAGGCTCTGGAAAGGCAAACGTGAAAAAAGTCAGTGCATGCATCTCCCTTGTGCGGTTAAGTCCTGTGTGTCGCTGCAACAAGTTAAATCAAACCCCAGAAACTTCTACTAAGGGTGTTGCTGTGATAAGGAGCAAACAACTTTTCTGCAAGTAAGTTTTAGAGGTCAAAGAATGTTAATTTCAGATGGAAAGAAATGTTTCAGCCCATTATTGCACGAAAAAAAAATCACCAGATATTAAGAAAAGATAGCAGTATTCCATCTTATTCATGTTGAGATTTTTTTTTCTCGAAACCACTTCACACTTTCAAATTGCAGGGGGCACCTGAGAGCTAGAGGAATTATGCTACCGAGGCTGAAGTGCTCTATATGGTTCCCTCTCTCATCTCTCTGATAGGCTATGCTTTATTTCAGCCACCCAATCTGGTGACTTTGGTTAAGGCTCTGATAGAGGATTCGGTTCCAGTACTTGGTGGGCAGATTGTTTCCCAGAGAAGGCCTGTACTTCAGGGCATCCCCAAAGGCGATTAAAGCCACTTATAAGAAAACAGCAAATATGAGTTTACACCTTTTGCAAAACAAAGGTATTGCTTTATACTTTTTGACATGAGATATAAATCTTGTCAGATCTGCAACCTAAATTTGCAAGCGGTAACTTAGCCCCTTGAATCTCAGGATGCAAGGGAATTATACTGCTCTCTGAACTTTTAATCCTCATTAGTAGTTTTATTGACTGTAGGACATTTTTCTTTCCGTGAAAATATAATTCTCTCTATTTTTGTTCTGAAAACAACATCTCAACTTTTTCTCCCACTTATTTTTTTTTTTTCCCTCTGCAAATGACTTCCCACTTTCCTGATCTTGAAATTTCAAATCTACATTGACTTGTTTCTTACTCACTTCCTTCTTGTCACACCCTCCTGTCTCAGCTGTAGGTCATTTTTGTCAGATTATATTGTTAAGGGAAATGACACAGACCCCCTGAACCTTAGGACTCATTAAGATAATTCTTTTTCCTGTTTTCCTAGTGGAAGTGTTAGTACTGGGCCTTGCTTTTACAATCCCTGACTTTCTTTTCACCAAGTCATGTCCTGGATTTGAAGCTGGATGTTATAAAATCCTATTTGTATTTTGGTATCACTCAGAAGGCTAAGACCTAAGTCTTCTGTGAAACAGTACTTTCAAATTTTAAAATATTCTATGGGCATATTTTGCTTTTTATTTTATAATATTTAGCCACTAGTGAAGAACATAATAATAATTATTAATAATAGTAATTGCAACAACAACAATAATACTATTATAATTATATTAATATACCTTCATTACTGACTTAATTACCACATTCCTGAATCCTTATCACTGGCTATTTTGTTATGAAAAAATAGCTTTAGGATCATAAGGGGAAAATGATGTATTATTATTAAAAATAATGTACTAAAGGAATAACCCAAGTAACAAAAATGAGACTTGTCTTGGCCCAAGACAAAAACTGCATTGCAGTTGCTAGGGAAGACAACTTGGTGAACGGTGAGCTTGCCTACCATTAGGACCCCGAAGTGCGTGAGGTGGTTGCATAAGCAAACTGTCTCATTTTCATTGGACTCTGGGTCCACTTGGCAGCCCGCAGGGTTCCAGCCACCACTGCCACCTGTGGAAATGAAACAGGAGAAACCACACCTTCCAACAATTTCATGTCACCATTTCTTTTAACAGATTTCTCACTTTGTCTTGTGCAAATGCAGAAGTGCTTTCTCAGATTGAATGAGTGACCATTAAAACCAATGAGGAAAGAAGCAAGTGTCAGATTTCCTAGTTTCTGCAGAGAATCACACCAGAGGAGTGTCCCAGTAATGGTCTATGCAGCAGAAGCAATAGATGGAGATCCATACTAAATGTAGGGAGCTTTTTGGTTAATGAGGGGTGAATAAGACCTATGTAGATCATGCATTAAGACACTCCTTAGCTCTTCCCAATAATAAGATGGTTTTAGAACTCCCTTTTACCACACTGATGTGATGTCTGCACCTGCTTCACTCCTACTCACATATCCCCAGGCACATGAAAGCATTTATGGCCCAGGAACAGAGGGTCTCACCCTTCCTCTCTGCACCCTATAATACAGAAGTCAGAGTGGATAATCCCAAATGTCCTTTGTGGCCTTACAAAAAAACATGAAGTAAATTATCCCCTACTTGTTCCACTTGCAAAGGCCATTCGGAAAAACAAGAAGAAAGATTTTATTTTTAAAAATTAAATGTTCAAAAATAAAATCTGTATTTCTGATTCTTCTCCTTTAATTTTTTTCCTGCTAAAGCATGAACTAATTTTGTGAAATAGTTCATATTTTCTGAACTCTTAAAGACATTTTTGCACAACTCCAGGCAAAATCCAACAAATTATGTGACTAGCCCTACAACTTTACCTCAAATTCAAGACAGAATCTCTCAAAAGACCATGAAGTTGTTCCAAAACCACGTAAAACTCTTCCCCACTCAAGCAGCCACTGAGAATAGTTTCCTCCCTGTGTGTTTCTCCTTTGATGTGCTTCTTAAGTTTAGCTTCCTAAGTAGATTCTTTTTCTTTTCTTTTTTTTTTTTTTCCCCTTTTTTTCCTTCTGCATTCTCTTCAGTCCTTTTGTCTGAATTTCCTGCCTTCAAGTACAACTTTGGATGGTAAATTTCATTTCTTTCAAGACTCTTTGTACTAAAGCTCTCCAGTCTAAATCCTACTGCTAAGGACGGTTACTTCTTCGCTTTATTTGTTTCATTGTAAGGAAGACTAACATCTCAGTAGTGATCTCTAAAATAGAACAATCTGGAAAATCATAAAAGAAAATTAATTTTTCTATGCAAAGGATGAAGAGCCTCAGTGTAAGATCACACAAAGGTTAGGCAGTAGCAATGAAGAATGGGCCAAAATGCTTCCTTGTTAATTTGTGTCCACATATAGGACCTTAGCATGCCAGCTGTCATCCATTTACAAGGTGGATGAAGTTCCTGTAATGTACTTCCCACCTTTCCACAGAAGTAAAACAGGCTTAAGATTTGTTACAGGCACAAACTCACAATTAAAACCCCCAGCATTTTAAAAATGACTAGTTAAAAGTATGGCTTAGAATCATTCATGTGTCTGACTAGCATTACTATTTCCATTATCTTAATTTACAAATCTTTAATATTTAACAAATTTACATTAAAAGAAAAATTTAAAGGATATTTAACATCTGCTGTCACAAGCAAGCGTACTAACCAGAAAAAATAATACAGTCCAAAGAGTTCACCTAATTCTGCAAGAAGCAAGAAAGGCCAAAACTGTGACTGATTTTAAAACTTAGACACCTTTGTTCCCCACATAAAAGAAATGACAGTATTTTGAAACTTACCATTTTTGTTCATATCCCAGAAGACACAGGTAGGCTTAGGATCTTCCTAAGAACACATGTGAAAGTAGACTTTGTTTAGCTCTTCAGAAATAAATCTCATCAACTTATACATTTACAACAGAAGTTTTACCACATATATTTACATATAATGAGGAATAAATATAATATGGATTATTCAAATTTTTTCTAGTGTCAAATTAGAATTTATTCTGCTAGAAAGACAGTTCTGCCCAGATTATGAAATGTAAAGCACTGTTCCTCTGCACTGTTCCTTTTCCACATCCTCAGAATAATGAAGTTTTATTGTCTCACTGACGTTATCCATGAGTATGATGTCTTTACAGAGTCTGAATACTTTTTCATGTTCACTTCCTTAGGACTTCTCACTGAATCCTCTATATAACTGACCTTGAAAATGTGCAGAAGCCTGATGAATTTAAGTGGGGGTTGGTTTGCCCAACCTTAAAATAATAATTATAATGAAATGTAAGGTAAAGTTAATCAAACTTTAATGGAGTTAAAATTATGTACCAACTTAGGTATTGCATTTTAACATCTTAACTTCTCTATTGCTATTGTCTCTTGGAGTAGCTACTGACAACATGTCTGAGAAGACAGTCAAGCTCACACGTTTTTAACTGAAACAGTATGTGCCAAGAGGTTGCATTTGGTCTGTATTTCCCTAAATTAATTGTACTCATCTTTTAACAAAGTGGTTCTGTCCATTATTCCTTTGCTGAAAACCACATAACAACAAAATAACTTTGGGAACTATTAACAAAGCAATTCATCTTTGATCAAAGAATTTAAGTAATTCTACAGTTCCAGTCTAATAAATTGTGTCCCTGGTCAAGAACATGGTCGTGAACAGAGGTTTTGCCTACAGTTATTGGCACAGAAATTGCCTCTGAGTAGCAGAATCAACAGTTTTTCAGATAAATGTTAAATCATGAATGGAGTAGGAATGTGTGGGGATGGGAGAGGTTATTTGGTTTTACTTTTTGCTTATTTGCTTTTGTTCTAGAGGTTTTATTTCCTTTTGAGTTTATGATCTTACTCAAAATCCATTCAAATCTATCAGGCTATATGCTTAGAATTTACTATATATAATCTGCATTCCTGTTCCTCTGCATATGAGACTCTTGTTTTACCTGAATTTTGGTATGTTTTATTGTAACTTTCACATATTCCTGAAGATCCTGAATGGTTATGTTTCCGATGCTGCATGCCACCACAAAACTGGTCAAATTGGCAGGATTTTCTGCATCCTTTGAAAGATTCAGAAAAATAAAACAAATGCTTACACAGCACATAACATAAAAGCCAGAGTACACAGTTTCATCTTTGCAGCATGCCAAAATAAATAAGTTATCAGCATTTCTACACTTTTGATCACGCAATATAAGAATGCTATGTTTACAAAATCAAATTATGGGTTTGCTTCATAGAAGTTCCCCTGTTTTCGTTATATTCATAAACATATATAGGCATAATTATAGAAATAGGTTAGAGTTCCCCTTGTAATCATAATGCCTGATGCCATCAAAATTATAACTCAAACAGTGTAGCAGATAACAACCCATGATATGATTAGCTCACTTGCCTAAACTAGAATGAACTAGCTTTCTTATTTTACTGTTGACACTTTCCTTTTTAGTAGGTGCAAAGTTTTTGGAGAATAACCTTTTTTCAGTTTCACAGTTGCAACATTATCCTCCATCTCACAATGAATGATGAAGAAGTATTAAACAAATTCAAAGCAATGCTACATACTGTAGGTGATAATATTTTCTACAAGGTCTTATTTGATGGGAATTTAAATAGAAGACTGATGTTTTCACTGAGCAATACCATTTCTAAGCTGCAATGAAAAAGTACCAGGTTGAGAGTTTTCCAAAAGAGGTTTTCCTTGGAAACTGATGATTTATTAAAAAGGAAGTGCTTTGGAATAACTATTTTGTTTTGATGAGTTTCCACTGAGACCTGCATAGTTACATGCCTGGTTGGCCTTATGGGACGCTGGGAAGCTCCATCACTGTCTGCGGCAGACCTTAGGTGAAATGAACTCTATCACCACTCACTTTCCCTCCAAAAATCTGGGCTACCAAAATCCTGAACCACTCTGATTCCTTCAGTCTAGGGATTTTGTTAGCCTGACATGATGTCAGGTGTCAACTCAGCGCTGGGTTCATGAAATCCCATCATTCATGACAGACAGAACAGTTTCAGTTATTAAGTGCACATTATTCTGAGAAGAATATTTAATTTCTTAAGAACAATATCCGAGTTTTCAAACACAATATTTCAGCGTGTACTGGAGCTTTGTGACATAATTTCCTAAAAACTTAAAAATTGCAGATGAATAAAAATGCAGTCTTCTAGATAGTTCTTGAGCATTCAAACAAGAGAAAACCTCTTGGCTACCCCTTAAATTTCAATATCTGACAAAGACTATGAAAGCCTTTGACATATTTCTATGGGTTTCAGTGGATTCTGTCTCTAGCAGGTAACAAGAAATAGAAATAAACATCAGATGGTCTCTTGAGGGAAGAAAATTTAATATATTCTTACTTGTCCTTAGAAGAGAATAGAAATAATGTGTGCATTAAAGTAAAATACAGGAAACTGCTTATTTAGCTATAAGGCTGTACACAGCTCAAATTAGGGGTAAGCTTTTAGCCAATAAAATATACGTAAGTACATAGTAAAGCAATGCTGAAGCTAGTCTCCATGACAGAAATCTAGTCTAGTCTAGCAATCATTACAGTTCATATATTTATCATATTTACACATTATTTTGAAGGCCTCAGAACTCATGAGGATGATCCTTCCAACCTAACTTTAGACATTTTAAAAGAAGATGTCTAGAACTGAAGTTGCCACTCTAAAGTTTTGTAACATAGTCAATGAAAGGCAACTGGCACATCCAGGCATAAACCATTTTACCTATTCTGTACATCTAGGTAGAATATGGTTTGCCTAAATATAAGTGTCCATTTTAGAGGTTTTTAAGGTATCCTGCCCAGTTTCCAGCTGCTAGTGCAGAAGATCTCACATCTCTTACAGGTTCATTGTCACACCTGTTGGACAGCAGTAGCTTTGTACCCTGGGGTGTTTCAAATTGCACTGCACACCCTGGTCTGTGGAACTGATGCCTTTGGCTGCACTACAGTGAGATATCTGACACCTCAATAGTGTTCATTTTTTTCCATTCACTGCCTTTGAAGGCAATTTATGGACAACAGTTCAGGCACAGGTATGTACACTGAACACACCTGCCTTTGGTGAAATGAATCCCACCCTGAATAGCTTACATCAGTTTTTCATACAGTCTTCTAAGTAATGTAACCATCAGATTTTAATGAATGACAACATAAAACTTATTAGCATTCTCTCAGTTGCAACAAAAAACCCTCCAGTGATGTAAAGAATTATGTTTCACTGTTACGTTGAATGCTTATGAGAAATACAGACAACAGTATTAGGATATTTTTAATTGCAATTGGAATAAATGTATTTATGAAGTACTTTCATACTAATGGATAAAGTTATTTTTATGAGATGGTTTGAAATGGCATGTGAATCGATTTATTTTTAGCCTCTTTTTTTTTACTTTATTTTTAGACTTAATAAAATGTGAGTTTTACACATTTTTAATTAATTGTCTTGATCATGTCACCCATGAATAGTTTGAAAAACACACACAAAAAAAGGAAGGAACTTCAGTGGCAAATTTTCTTGGTTTTTTGCTTTTCAATGGCCTATTAAAGTATCGCTAAGAAACACATTCTAGCCCCATTAAAGGACACATTCTGACTTTATATGATTTTATGCCATTATGACAAGCTTACATCTGTATTCTGGTTTCTTTATTAAATATATCCATCCTGTTATTCTCAAAAGCAGGCTTAAACTGAATACTATTTTAAATAGTTAAATATACTTTGGGGTGTACTTCAGAAGGCAACTGAGGGTCATGGGTATTTTGTTGCCTAGATTATCTGAAGAATCTGGATACACTGCCAATAAAAACGATAATATAGGGACAATACAATACTACAGAGTTCTGCGGATGCACAAGAGCCAAAGGTCACTTGAAATACTAATGGGAAAACAACCTCAAGTCTTCTGAGGCTCAGTCTTACAGTTCACTGTGAAACAATGTTTCCTTTTTAATTAAATATTTTTTTTTAAATAGGTATGGTTTTGGTTGGTTTTTCCCAAGCTGTGAACTCTTCCTAAGTTTTTTGTCATCTATCATGCAGAAGTATTTATAATTACCATTTGATGGGACACAAAGGATTAAAAATCAAATCTACCTGAGTCCCTTTAGTTTTCAAGCACAAGTATTTTTATCCTTATTCCATATTAAAATATGGTGTGCTTCTGACAACACATGTATGAAAATAAGAATAGAATGTACAGAAGAATGTTCTCTGGCTGATGACCATCAACCCACAGTTTTCCACTGAATATAAGCAGTCAGCTGGATGTGAGTGCCAACCAACTCCCTTAAGGAAAAGAGAAAGAAAGAGTACTTGGCAGTGTTACAGGCCAAATTCCCTTCTGATAGAAAAGAATATGGCTCCACTGCACATCAAGGACCTACATCAATACATTTTAACAGATGTTGTGCCCTTTAAGTGGCCTTGCTACTTTACACTAATTATAAACACCTAGGATCCAGTTTTCCATATATTACCCTGAGAAAAACTTTCTCTCACATGTGACAGGAATTTGCAGTCAAATCACTAATTCAACTTGGGTGCTTCAGCTATTTTGTCACTCTGAACATAACATGCCTCTACAGCTGCTATCACCTTCTCCTTCTTATAACTCATGAGATGCTGTAAAATGATTACACTACAGGAAAATTTTATCAGGTGCCTTTGAGCCACCCTGAATGAAACAACTTCAAACATATTAAAGTTTACCTGAAAAAGACCATTTTTATTGAAGAAAGTAAATTGAACCCTGGATATAAGTTCAAACTCATCTTGACTTAAATTCTTCAGTAAACTTGGTGGCAGAACAACAGAAGCGAAGGCATTTGTCTGGTCCTTGTCAAAATCTATCTGTTAAATAAAAACAACAAAGAGCAAGTTCAAAAACAACAAAGAGCAAGTTCAAACAAAACCCAAACCATGCATTGGCCACAACTGGGTTCACACCCTTACACACAGATATCTAAACATGGAACTAAAACCAATCAACACTAATATGACCTGTAATGATGTAAGAGTTGATGCAACAAATAAACAAAAACAAGGCTTAGGAGGTTTTCCCACCCTTCCAGCACGAGATCAGCCTTCTGATACAAAAAGTTATTAGATAAAATAAACAAACTCCTCCACTGCTATAATGATGATTTGGAAATAATGAGATGGCAATAATGGTGGTCATAATAATTTTCAGTAACCTTCAAGATACTTTTCCTCATATCAAACAATGTTGATAACTGAAAAAATATGCTGAATCCTTCTTTCTTGAGTTGTATTATTTGGCTTGATCTGCACATCTGAATTAATTCTCTTGAGAGGTTTTCTAGCTTCTCTGTTACAGAAAGATTTTAAAATAATGATTAGTGTCACCTCTCTATATTTATTCTGCTATGTAGCACAAAAAGGACACTTTCTGCCATCAATATAAACTTAATCTATAATGGCAATGTGTCAGACAGCTGAAAACCCTCTATGGCACAGGGATGTAACAAGTGAGCAGAAAAAAATGAGGATGTAACCTCGCATTTCATTTGCTACCAGGCAGCAATTCTATGACTGCACGCTTTTCCACCATGCGGTACTCAAGATGTCCCACCTTACCCATCAAAGGAAGGGGAGCAAGCCATCTCACAGTGGTTCTGTAGCAAAAGAATTTAAAAATTTCACTGAGATAAGGAAACTCACACTCCTGACTTCTCCAGAGGCAACTTGGTCATGTATTTATGCCTCCCATGATCAGTCTCATGATTCTAAAAGCACTATTAGGTAATAGTTAAAAGCCATAGGCTTCTGATAGATTCATCTAACTTCTAAATTTTCACTGATTTACTGTGAGTAACAGGCACCCTGGGAAATTAATAAGAAGTGGTTCATAGATATCTCCTGACAGGGCTAAATGAAGTTGAGTAAAAGGTTTTCAAAGGATAATTCTGCCACATTAAACAGAAAGTGTGTGATCAAGATATCCCATTAGGTATTGTCTGCAAATAGGGCGGAAGAGGCTTCTATAAAGAAGTATGGATATATTACAGGAACAATTTAATAATATGAATCACCAAAAGCTAACTTAGTCAAAGGTTTGGCAAGAAACATAAAGACACAGGGGACTGAAATAGAAACTTTCCAAATTGCCATGGACACATTTGCTTGATATCTACTTTACGAAAAAAATTGGAAATAAAATCTGGAAACGTTCTGACACACAGCTTGAAGAATTTAATGCTCCCTGATGAGCTTGGGCTAGATTACCACATCACTGGTGAAAAACCTGGGCTTTCACAAGGGAATCTCCCTCCAGTAGGGATAGCAAGTATCTTTCCTGATAGGCATGGAAAATATAAACGCTGACCACAGTTGCTGCAGACTTTTTGGGTAGGAAGGATGCTAAGAATTCTCAATCAGCTGTTGGAAATCTGAAAGTCTGCGAACAAACTCATGTTCCAATAGGAACATTATAAATAACTTGACAGAGTTTGGATTTTATGATTATTTAGACAGTGCTGTAATAAATGATTCCAGGGCAAGAAAATTCCTGGATGTCCTCAAGCCACAGATGGTAATTCTTATAATACATACGAACATCCCAAACCTGACTTCAGAAGTTTTCCTTTCCTCTTTCCATAAATAAAAGATTAAATCTGGAGGAGAAACGTTCCTTTGATAACAATGAAAGAACAATCAGCTATTGAGCTTCATTAATAAAAGAGCTAAACAGAAGTAGATTTACAATCATCAAAAATTTCTAATAAAATTGATTCAAAGAAATACTAGCCAAGATTACTATGAAAATAAATATGCAAAATCTCAAGTATATTAAATCCATTTGTATCTATTTAAACCAGCATTTGAGTTTTGATCCAAAGTCTTTATACACAGCATGTAAAGGGCCTGCAGCCTATTATATTACTACTAATTTTTCTAGCACTGTCTTCATTACTGCTTTTGATTTTTACAGTACATAGTACTTTATAAAATGATCAGACATTTATCAGGATTGTTGACTTGCAAATCTGAAGCGGGAACTAATTTGGTCCCATAAGATGCTTGTACTCTAGTGACTAGTCTTTAACCATTTTCATAATGTCATGTTTTGTTTTAATTCAGTTTTAGTTCCTGGAGCCCAAACGATAGTAGATTTAAAAAAAAAAAAAATTCTCTTTACTCTTTTCTGTGTGTTTCTCTAAGTTAGACTCACTATATTTGAATGGTTAGACTTCCAGGAAACTGAAATTAAGTTACTTCTGTCATAGTCTTCTTATATAACTGTGGAAAAATTACATTGTACTACATTTTTAAAAGCACGTAGGTGCCATAAGATGCAGGCATGCATATAGTGAAATTTTAAGTCTTGGCACCTCATTGCTACTGATTTTAACAGAACCTTTAGGAAATAACAGTATGTGCTCATGTGCATCTCAAATGCTATTTCATAGCTTTTAGATGTCTCACCTTTTCTATTTGTGAAAAAAGAAGCCCAAATATTTTTGAGGTGATGACAAATATCTCATCTATAGAAGCCTGTCTAGATACTGTAGCATTGGAGACCATTCTGCATTTTGAGTGGTCTGTGTTTCTTTTATCTTTCATGTCTAGACTGGTGAATGTCTTGAACAGCCTCAGACATCCCAAATGGCACAAGCCTATCAACCTGTGTGTGGACAACTGCATTGGCTTTAGGTCTCTGTTAGCAGTAGGTGTCTAAACTATACTGGAAGGTTGAACTATTGTTACCTGCAGAAATCTACATGTAGACACCTATATTTATATGTCTTATCCCAAAGCTGAAAGGCATCAATGGAGTTGTTAGTTAGTGTATAAGGGGTAATAAATCAAACGCTTAAAGATTATTTTCCCTTTTCATTAGTTCAAAAACCTGAAAAGGAGAAATTCTGTTCTGGATTTTAAGCCATTTACTTTTTAACTGCATGGAATGTGAGTTTATCTGGGTTTCCTGTCGCTCAAGGAAATACTACATTAATCTGTTTGGATGATTGCAGGAAAAAGGAAATAGAAAGTAGGAGGAGAATTGGGAGTTGCAAGTGGTTTTATAGGAACCACTGTAAACACACTTGGAACAACAGGCAGACTTCACGTTCAAATACAACTGCTCGTTCCATACCTGGAAATCAGATGCATTATTCTGTGGACTGACACTGAAAGAACCACCTTTGAATGAAGTTGAGTTTACAGAAGACACTCCAAGTGCAAGGTTTCGTGTTGAAATACTCATAGACGGTCCAGTGAACTGGATCTTTAAAGCCAAGGCATCAATAGTTCTTAGAGCTCTAAAAAAAGAAATAAAATTGTTCTAAAAACTGAATACAGAAGAAAAAAATACTATGCTCCGTATACTCTCCACATTAAAGATGATCCTCTTATTGACTGTATTTCTGTCATCTATTTGTGTATTCACAAGGGGACTGTCAGGCTGTAAATTTATGTATCTCTGTTGGAAACCAAAGGTTTTGATTGACAGAAACTATCTGACTACATATCACCGGTCCTGAAATAATCTTCCAACAATACTTAAATCTATGCTGTGTCACATATCAGGAGGCTTGTTTTCCATCCAAATACTTTGCCATGGACATTAATTTTAGTACAAGAAGAAATATTTGTATATCTCATTTGGAAAATGCTTTTTGATGGAAATTAGAAAAGGTTATATTTTTGTACTAAAATTGTTTGCCTATATATGGAAGGATGAATCCTTCCAACCTTACAGGTTGTTCTGAAAAGCAGAAATACTTACTCAGAAGATGATGCTGCCAATACACTGTCCGAACTGGTTAGAATATTGGAAAAAATTGTCACCACAGTAGAACCCAGAGATTCATCAATCTCTTCATCATTCACAATTTTTTTGAGCTTTTGTACAACATCATTTACTTTGTCTGAGGTTAGCTGCTGCCCTTCACCAGTGAGATTCAGAAGCTGATTGGCTATATCAGCTGCATTTTCTGTAAGTGTACACATAAAATGAAGTAAAAAGAGAAAATAAAGCATATTAGTCCTGAAGTAATTAAAAAATACTAATTTTTATCCTCATTGTTGAAAGCTAGAGCATGTTCTGGGGTACTTGTAATGAACATTGGATTTTATAATTTTATCAAATTTAGAATGTCATAAAGAAGTATATAGAACCTGTTGATTATTATATAGTGTATCATTAGCTGTGTCTTTCTTTTCCGTAATTTGATCTGAGTTTCTAAATCAGAACTATTATTGAAAGGGCCAACTGAAAGAAAAAAAGGAGAAGGAATAAAGAGCCTATTTTCTTTTCTTTTTTTTCCTTCTGCTATCCTTTCTTCTTCACTGTGAAAAACAGTTTTACGATCAAAGTGAAACAAATGCATCCAAAGTTACTATTACTGACAAAATATACACTCTTTTAAGCTTTGGGGAGAAAGTCTGACCCCATTGTAAATGTTTAATTTCCTTCAGAGGATTGTACTCTTACTGAGAGGGTTGGCAAGCACAACACACAAGCAAATATCATGAGAAGAATCATTCTGGTAAGAAAATTGTGATAGTGTGTCCAATATCAAAACATTAGTGTAAATCACATGTTAAATTGAAAATTTGATTTCACCTGGACAGAAAACTGATGCAAACACTAACATTTTGCAATACCAAAGTATTTCATATTTATTGGAATTCACAAGTAAGATTTTGAAAGGAGAACAGCCTTCCTTAGTCTGCAACTGGCTGTGGTTTTTTAATGTTGTATTTTATAATATAGCTATTGCTACATTTACTGTAGAATGTTCTTTTTACATGGAAAGATGTTTTCATATAGCCTGACTGCAAGTACTCAACCATGTTAGATATCCATGTTCCCTAGGACCCCTCTATCAGTGGAGAAAGAAAAAGAGGCTTCTCCAAGAAAGCCATTCAGAACAGGAACTTACTGTAGGTGCTCTGAATTACTTGTGAGAATACCATTCTCTTCACTAGCTCAGGCACTAAAAACAGGGGCCATAAAATTGTTTTATTGCTTCTTTAAGGCCAGAATTACATCAAGGGGTATTTTGCAAACTGAGAATAAATCTGACTGATCATAAGCCCAGTGAAGAGAGTGGGAGTCTTTACACTGGCACCTACAGGCATTGGAAACATTTAAAAATTTGCCTGAACCTGAATCCCAAACTGAGGCAAGCTACCACCTGCCTCTATTACTGTTTAAATTAGCTGAAGAGTTTGATTTATTTCATTAATTGGTATCCAGAGCTTTTAATGGATGGGCTGAGTTCAACTTGGTTCACTTCCCCAGGGTTTAAATATTTACTTTGCACTGATTTTTTTTTTTTTTTAATTTAAAAACTTAGAATAAAGGAGAAAGACATTCTTCCTTAATGCAACTTCCTTATAGTAAGCAGTAACCAAAGTCTACAAAACTATTCCTTCAGCCAAAGACCAATGTCAATATACCCACCTGTGCAATTTCTAAGATCAGGCTGGCCCCAGTATGATGTATAATTCTGCAGACCCAAATAGCTAAAGAGGAAGAATGACAAAATTCATATGAAATTATATTTTGTATTTCTTTTGTAGGTTGTCACAGTGGTCCAGTCTTCTCACTTCATAATTTTCCTAGCAACATGGCTCCTAGTGAAATTAAATATGCTTGACAGTGGAAGTATGTAACCAATTAAGTGACTGTGCTAAGAGAAACCCTAGTTCTACTAGACAAATTCCCAGCTGATTTCTATACTAATTTGATAAATTGCATCAGTAGAAATTCTGGCCTTGTACTTCAAGAACCAAATGTTGACACAAACAATTATGCCCCTATTATGGCCTAATTAGATGCTGTTTCTATAATTTCTCTTTGATATAAATGCTTTGATGAAGTCAATAACAAGCCGTAATCCCTCTCAGAGGAACACGCACAGGAGCTATGTGGAAATACAAACTTATGCCACCCAAAGTGAGGGGTAGCTATAAAGATTTTGGTTTTTTCACTCAAAATGCTTTTTAAAAAAGCCTTACCATAGCGAAATGCCCAGGTATGGCTCCAAAATGAAACACACTTTTTCCTCAGTTTTTTTTAAAGACAATCATGTTATCATAGCATGACAAAGGACAGAGAATGGAAAGAAGTTATCCTTTCACTCAGCACAGGATAGAATAAAATTATTCCTCAGTGGATCAACTTTATTGTAACAGCACACTAGCAGGTAACCTTGTACTGTGGGGTGCACAGGACTAGAAGATGACCATTAGAAGAGCTTCCTCTTCTCTCAAAACACATCCCACTTGTGATCCCTATTGTCAAAAGCTAGTGGAGGCAGAGTCAAGGAAAGCATAGCACAGCGCAGAACAAAGTTTTGGTTATTTTTTGGAAAGTGCTGTGCATGGAAAATCAATGGTATTGTGTAGCCCACAAATGAACAATAAAGATAACACTGGGGCAGCAAAGGCCAGAGGCCTTAATTTTTAATAATTCCGAGGCTCTGACATAAAAACAATTTGATTTCTGCACTACTCACTCTACAACAAAAGTTGGTGAATCAGAATACAGAAGTTCTTGCACAAGATTAAGAGGCTGAGGAAGTGAGTTAGTGAAGTATAATGCTGGTTGCTTTCCTGTTTGGCACAGAACCTCAAAGCTGATTCATACCCATGTTGCCATATTGTTTTCAAAAAGTGAAAGATCTGGTCTTCTCAAAACATGTTTCAGATGAAATATGGGCGGATAAGACCGCTATATTGCATTTAATGGTGATCATCCTCAATACTCAAGAAATTAATTAATATTGCATCATCATAGTCATGTTCCAGGCACTCAAAAGAGATCAAAGTCATGTTGTTTTGGTAATATATCAAAGGAAGTAATAATATTCCCATTTTACAAATGGGAAATAGAGATACAGTGTCTAAACCTTTTGTGGATGTTCACAAAGAAAGCCTACATTAGGGAAAATTTATCTTAAATGTTAAAAGACAAGTTCAAATCTTTAAGTACAAGATAATCCCCACTTTCAGTTATGACTATCTACTGGCAAAATGCTAGTTTCAGAAGATTTTTTTTACCTTCCCATAATGAGATGAGAGGTTCTGGTTTAAACCAAATATACATCTCATCTTCATAGAATTTTGCTGAGAATTTCTTATACAAGTCAGATAGTAGTGTTGGAATGGCAGCAAATGTGAAACTTTGGTCTCAGTAACATAAATATCATGACTTGAAGAAAGCAGTTTCATTCTGTAAAGAGGTCCTGTTTTTATAGTCACTCTGAACATGTATTTATTAACTGTGGACCTCAATATGCTCTACAGAAATGGTAGATGAGCTTTTTTCTCTTACCAATGAAGTACATACTCTTATTGCAACACACATAATGTCTAACAGTATAGAAATCATGTTCCGGAAATAGAACACCAGCCAATGGCAATCATTATGGAGGATGCAGTTTATCTGTATAACCACAAAGTTGCATTTGAAGCTCTCGGCTTCTCAGATATTTGAACACCTACCAGGTTCTTGATGCAGTCTGAACTGAGCTCCCATGGCATAATGTGAAGTTGGTCACAGTCGGTCTGGTATCTGGCCAAAAATAGTTTGGAGGGTTTTCTTCAGCTAAACATTTTTCTGTAAAAATAAAAATATATCAGTGTCAATGGTAAATTTCTTTTTCTAATCATCTTCCATTTCTAGCCCTCAGATCATCAGCCAGTCGACATCACAAAGCTGTTTTCAAATGAAATGCTTGGATGTGATCTATAGAGTAGTGGCGATGGAGGGGTGCACAACAGGGGACAACATATACTGCTGCTGCTCAAGGAAAAGGATCGAACCTGCATGCGGCATCCACTTACACTCCACCAGCCCCTATCTCCTCCCTCCCAAGGGAAGGGCAGTCTCTGACTGGAAGAAGTTGAATGGGAGAAGGTGAGAGCTAAAGGGAGATAGATTAAGGGCAGCAGCTGGCAGGTGCACAAACAGCAGGGTTGAGGACTGGGCATGAGGGGCCTTGGAGGTCCAAAATGTTTCGTTATAGCCCTAGATGTAAATCATACTTCTTCATCCTCAAACTACCAGAGGAACTGTCAGGAACTGTGCCAAGTTCTTTGAACCCGACAGCAAAACACTGACTAAAGCAATCTGTAAAACTCTGTGTGTGTGTGCTAAAAGAGATATCCTGAGCACAGCTCTCGAAGATTAGTATAACAAGGAGGCTTAAAGGGACAATTTAAAATCTGAAACAGTCATACCATTTGGAAATGTGTGATTATTTTATCAATAAAGATACTAACTTATGGACAAGCAAACACAATCTGTTTTGTACCAAAGCCAAAATTACTTACCCACTGGATCAACATCCACAGTATGAAGCTGATATCCTTCTTCCATGGTCCCATTATTATGTATGAGCTTCTGTCGGATGTCTTCCTCTTCTAAATTGATGTTGTTGGTGGAATTATAAACCAGAAGAGCCAAAACCCCAAAACTGCAAGGAAAATTATTCAAGTATTTGAGTCAGAACAGCAGAGGGCAAATGCATGGAAATAAAAATACCTGACCAACTCTGGTTTTCTGAGTATGGAACACTGTCACCAAGAGAATGTTGCTCATTATCTGTAATTTATTATTTCTGTATATATAGGGCCATGACAAGAAAGTGCAGTTGGGAAATTTCATCCTCTAGTTACCATTAAAGAAGCATCTTCTCAACAGAGCTAAGAAATGTTTTCAGAAGATTTAGATTATTTTAAAAGATATGAAAATAAGAAAGCATTAAGTTGTGAGTTCTAAATGGGGGGTCTTCTAAAGGGACTTAAGAGCTGATTCATCCCACCTTACAAAACTTGTCAGGATGGGAGAAGTCATTCTCCAGAGGGTCTACCTCTCCACCGACTACAGAGGAAGATGAGAAGATTAACAAAGAACAGATGCCTAACATTTAAACATCTAAATTTTGATGGCAGGAAAAACAACCCAACACATTTCTGAAACTTTTAGTCCTAATTAGAAAATCTAGTTGCTCAGATGAGTAATTCAAATTTTAACAGTAATAGCTGTTTTGTACTGTAGCCCGCTGCTACTTTCTTGGGCATAAGAAGTAGTTCAAAGTGCCCAAGTCTTTTTCCTGTGAGAGAAATAAAACAGTCCCCACCCTTGTCCAAAAACACAGCTTTTCTGGATGGGAAATAATGAACAGAAAAGCAGTTCTAGCAGGACACAGGAAAGAAGCCCAGAGCGGAAGGCTCAAAGATTTCCTCCTGGGACACAGAAAACACATGTTGGAGAAGAGCATATGTTGGTACCCAAGAGCATTGCTTGGCTCTGGCTAGTAGGAGGTGATGCCACTGAAGCATGGAACATTGGATCTCCATGGGAGCCAAAATGTGGAAAAAGGGAAAAAGCAAGCCTGCTTTGGGCTGTCTTCATCCCAGCCTTGCCCTTGGATACCCAGCAGCCTGAATACAGACAGACTTTCGTGATGTGTGAGCAGCTCCTGGCAGGCTGGGAAGTGGCAGCACTGCCAGCACACATAGAGTGAGCAGGGCACTCACTGAACAGAGCTCATTTCACGGGCGGCCCCCCAGTGCAAGAAAGCAGCAGCGATGTAAAGGGTCTTGGGGTCTACCTGAAGAAGAGTAGGAGAAACAAGTTGTAGGGGTGCTGTATGGGAGAGGCCTAGTAGGGTTTTCAGGTACCCCTTCCTAGACAGACCAGGGCTTCATTTCCAAAGATCTTCCAGAAAGACATCCCTGTGATGACAGCTCAGAACTGCACTTTCCAGAGGTGCCTAGCCTGGTACAGTATAAAACCACGGCTTAGTGTTGCTCTTAGATGGCACATTTAACCCTCTTACTGTCAGACATCATTCTGAATAACTGAGTAACTCCAACCAACAATTCTGAAGCAGTCTCATTAGTGCGATAGCAATAAAAGAGCTGTCATTAGAAAACAAGCTCTCAGTCTAGCAAAAAAAAAAAAAAAAAAGCCCAAACTTCATAAAGAAATCATGAATGTGAACTAAATACTCCACCCATTTCACTGTTGCAGATGTAATGAAATAAGTAAATAAATATACATGGACCCTGGTCTGTGATGGGGTTTTATGGATTTATTGTCTTTTTTTTTGCTGAACACTAGTACGCTTTTCGTTTTTCTTGCCATATCCACTGTTTTACTGTTAACATCTTGCTGGAGAAGAAGATAAAAATGTGACTACCTGCTGGATTGGCTTTTTTTTCCCCAGTGGATTTATTTTAGCAGAGAAATTCCAGCTATCCCTAGCCAAGTTGCTCCTGTCCTGTTCCCAGAGATAACAAGTTCCTCCTAATATTCCTTTGTTCTCTGGAAGTCTTTAATATATGGCAATTGCCTCAGTACAGTGGATGTGCATTAAAAGGCTTTTGCTGTATACCTCGGATATATTGCAAGGCACAAGTTTATTATGGCATGTATTTTTAGCATGGAAATTGCCTATGGGATTGCCAATTCCTTCAGCCCTCCAGTACTTCAGCCCCAGAGTCTCCTGGCACTTACCCATCTTTCCTGAAAGATTCTGGCTTCACTCATCTATTCCCTTTACTTCAGAAGAGGAAAACTTAATATAGTGATGCCACTCCCTACCTCAGCACTTTGGCTGCAAAACAGAAGTTATAAGTGAACAGTCACTGATACTACTCTGCTGCCTATTGCAGGACTCCCAGCTAGCCAAAATGGTATTTAGTACCTATAACTGTGCGGAGGGATAATGGTAACAGGACAGAAGAGATAATGATACATGAGGTAGAACTGGTTACAGTTTTCTTGAGCAATTACAGAGAAGAGTACTGATTATGAAGCACTAATAAAAATAATCTATTAAACCACTCTGTTTTCCGAGAAACTCTTAGAGCACAAGTCATGTATACAGCATAATAAGAGCCTGTTCCATATTATGGTGAAAACAGTATGTCTAAACTTTTCAGAACGACTTATGCTAGCTTCCCAAAGTAAATAAATACATTTTAACTTGACAGATGATGCAATATAAAGCTGAAAGCTTCCTTCCACTTTTGTCACACTCAGATCCCAGAAAGAAAACATTTTAATGGTGTAGAACAAAATTCTCAATTTGAGGAACGGTAGGGCTACACTCAAATAAATGGCAACACTGCCATCCATGCTCTGCTGGTGTCACTGGATTTGCTACACCCAACCTTACATCTTTTATTGTGTGCCATACAAAAGCAGATAGATTCTCGCCAACAATAATCAATTACAAATTACACATCACCTACAGTAACCTGTACTGCTAGTACTACTGCTGTCAATATAAAAAAATAGACTGCAGTGTAGGTAAACACAATGGGGATAATTATTTATGCCTCTCTACTCTCTGACTGGAAAGGTGACAGCTGGAGCAAGCAGGAAAGCAAGGGAAGACCAGCGTCTATCCCACTTTGTCCTGGTCCATTGAGCTAAACTGGCTCAGAGAGAGGAGTTTATGAAGCTGCATCCTCATCAGAAGCACAGGAGGCAGAGGGGGTGCCTGCGCTGCCACAGAGCGTACCACAAAGCCGGCTTTCTTCTCCGGCAGCGTGACTCAGAGCTATTCCAGGACAGTGTGCCTACACAAGGGCTGTGGTCTCACTGCTACGCAATGCAAGGAGCCTGAAGGAAGGATTAACAAACCATGTGAACCGTGCAGTACAGACTGTCTCATACCTGAAGATATGTGGTTGATAATTAGCAATACATATTTCTCCTCTTGTTTCAGTTGTACTACACAGGCTGAACTAATACTGAATGATTGTGGTTCTCAAGCTGTTTAACAAATCACTATTAGTTTCCTTTGTTGTTAATTTTACTTGATTTAAAGTATATAAAGAATAACTTTTAAATTATTACCTAAGAACTCAAGGAATCTAGATTTCCACTAAAAGTCACGGGGAATGTCATTACAGCTACCCTGGCCTATGTAAAAAAAGTTTTAAGATGTCAGCATTTACCTATCTTGCTGTTATGCTGGCTTTGACAATAAACAATGATGGGTAGCTATAACTCAAGATGGGCAGCACAGGTAAGGCTACATAGAAACCTGTAAACACTACTAACATCTGCACATTAACTGCACAAAAAAAGACCTGACTATTGTGTAAGTCTCTCAGTGAAGATGTAATACAAACAGCACACAAAATGTTAGAAAACACACAGAATGAGACAGAAAAAAATGAAAGTAGAGGGAAATTAAAAGAATTCCACAAAAGCTTCTGAGTTGTGGATAATATTTTACTTGAGGTGTTTTGACTGTGATACCATTAAAATGTTCAGCACAGAGATGACAAAAATAGGACTGGGCATAATAGACACATTCAAAGTAATGCCAAGGATTAAGAGGTTCCTTTCTCAGCAGAAGGTGATGATATAGAAAAAATATAAAATTTGAGACTTCAGGACACAAACTAAAAATTGCAGCTACTTTATGAACTATTAAAAATAAAAAACATCCTAAGCCTTCCTTTTAAAGGCCATTGTACCAGAACGGTGCTGCAAGTGCTGCACAGCCATGCCTCTGTGCCTATCCTTGTGTCCCCAGGCCTTGCAGATCTGGTGTGGGAATACAAACAACTAGGGCTTTGCAACAGAAAGCACTTACAATATGTGATAATTTGGTATGAAGATTATTTGTTATTAGAAAATGTAGAAAAAGGGAAAACAGAAAGGGCTGGAATCCCTCACATTTCAACAGCTGGTCTTCACTGAAATGAGTTTTTGGTTACGCTTGAACTATATTCCAGAACAATAAAGAAAACTCTTATTCCCCAATATATTACTTTCCTAAAAATGGCACCTGACGATGTCAGGCCTAGACTAAATCAAGTTAAAGTCAGTGGAAAGACAAAGGAAGTCACTGGAAGCTAGATCAAGAGCAGGCAGCTTAAGCAGGACTAAGAAGAGATCATCCTTCAGTTCTGGGGAGGAATTCCCAAATTCCACCATCTGTGATGAAGACTTTCCTTACAGGTCATGGACACAAGATGCCAGCAGGGCACTGTGGAGAAACCTGCAGATTTCTGCTTGGATCTATGTTGGTCAGTTTTTCAAGCAGAAATATTACACATAATGTACACATTATGTGGCATTTTAAAACGCAGCTCAGCACCGGTGAAAGGACTGTCTCTTACTGTCTTCTGTAATACTGAAGTTGAAGTTGGGGCAGTAGAGGTGGGCCAGGTCCAAGTTATTCCTAAAATCTCACCAATAGAAATTTGGAAAATTTTTAAAATAGGTATCACAGCTGTATTCCTTTATAACAAGAACAGCATTATTATTTCATAATTAATAATTTGAAGCAATCTACAAAGAATGGAAAATCCCAACACTTCACTTGGTAAAGACACTTAGGACTATAAAAGCAAAATTATGCTTCTCTGATGTTGCTAACTCCTGTTAAAACTATTACACAATCTAATTAGCTTAAGTTTTATCCAAGTGCATTAAACTTTCCACTAAACAACACAGCACCCAGGAACACAGCATGCAGAAGCCTGAATCTGCCTCACTGGCACTGGTGGCAAAACTCCCACGGACTTCAAAAAAGCAGGACTAGGCATGGGCAGCTCTGATTTCCTGCTTTCCTCTCTGTTTTCATTCCTAAAAGAAGGCATTTCTGTTTAAGCTTAGTGGTCTTTAAACAGATTGCTACCACTGTGGTTTTTCATTTGGATGAGTTGTTTAACAGTACTAACATTAATGTTGTTTCACATAGTAGAAGCAACTGAACACAGGAAATAGTCCAAAATTATGACAATCAAGTAATGGAAGCATAATCTTATTCGTATGTTAAATGGAGGAAAGGTTATAAATTAATTGGAGCCTGAATTCTCAAAACTGCTTGCAAAAAAAAAAAAAGAAGAAAGGAGAAAAGGAGAAGCAGAGGACCTGAGCTGTTCAATAAAGACCAATTCCCCTACTGAGGCAGCCCTGTATTAGTCAGCTTACAAGATCAGTGGACCCTTCTGAGAAAAGAAGCAGCAGCAGTCACAGAAAGTTATGACAATGCTACAGTGTTGAAAACAGCAAAGAATAAATGTCCATAGTTCATTCTGAGCTCCTGTCTACTTTAATTTGAACAGCTGCCTTCTCATTTAGAGATGGAAACAGAATGATCATAGGAAAAAATTAATCACAAAGTCAAGTATAGCTGTGATAAAATTCTGTCCATTGAAATAGTTAATAATCTACCAAAGTCTTAGCCTGATATACTGCTGTCACCGAGAGATTTCACAGTATTAATGGTGCTGATAATATGCACTTTTGGACTTGGCACTCTCTCTCTCATCACCATGTACATAAATGCACAATAAGCACAGTGTACTTTGGATTTCTGCAGCTCATAGAATGCAGCAATGAAAGAATAACAATCCACTTCCATATTTTTGTTTTGTTTTGTTCTTGTCCAGAATGCAGTACAGTTTAAAGTATTTATTTGGAAAACACCTATTTTTAACATGCCAAATAAAGCAAGTCTCCTACCTCCCACTTCCAGCTTCTATTTCTTCTCTGAATCATTCTCTTTCTAATGATTCTTCCTCTTTCACTTGCAAGAAGACTAGGTGGGGAGACTGATAATAGAAGTTGCTTGATAAGGTAGCAGTGTGGTAAATAAGGGTTGAAGAAAAGCAAAATGCATGGGAAAGGTGGTGGGGAATTTTTTATTTGGTGGATTTTTTTTTTTTAAATGATTGTATAAAATACTAATGCAAAAGGTAAGGAAAAAAGATGCGATTTGAATTATAAGAACATGAAATCTTGCAAAGAGAGAGAAAACCTCTCAAAGAGGAATTTAAAGAATTACAATAGTGCCTTAGAAGTACAAAGGCTATGATCTTGTAGAAAATTCAGAATAGAGACATAAGGTCTGCTGAGCTAGAGTAACACTAATGTGTTCACTTCTGTAAAAGATAAAGTTAAGGCCATGATACTTACAGTTCAGGTCTTAAATTTTAACTGTGGATTGAAATTCTGCCCAAATGAACATGAAGATAAATGGAATATGTATTACTTAAACTCTAAGGGAAATTGTGGAATGTCTAAAAACTGAAGATTCATTCTTGACAATTCAAAACTGAGAAATAATAAAATCTTTGGGCAACTATTCACATTATAGGAATATGTAATTAATAGAAACTGTATGAAAATGCACTGTGACCAAGTTACATACAAGAAATCAGCCACAACATTTTCAGTGGATCACCTGAGTAGTGAGAAATTAGCATTACTTTCATAAGAGATTAAAAACTTCCAACTTGTAACCTGGTCAGTTTTTATGCCCCAGGATGTTACTTTGGTGTCTTGTAGGATGCAGGAGTAAGGATGGCGAAAGTTTTGCATTCCTCAGCAGTCTTGGATTGTTGGTAAGATCTGAGGCATGGTCTCCGCTTAAAAGGTTTTGCTGGCACAACCATATCATTTAAAAGTGTGAAAAAGAAAAAAAAATCCTGCCCACATCCCTACACCCTACTGTAAATGTAAGTCAATCAGTAAAATAGCCCATTCAGAGACTGGGTTTACACTATACCAGTTAGATGGTTTTGCCAATAAAAGCTGTCTTTCTGCTGTGGGTGTGTGGGAAGGAGATAGTACCTTTTACAAATCTTTTCACGTCTAGGTAAGATCTGTAGAAAACTGGAAGCATCAGTAACTACTTCCTGATAGGAACACTGGGCTATCTCTGAAATTAAAAAGCCCAGCTGTTACCACAGCAGTTCTTGAGTCAGCAATTAAAGTCCTTTCCTACAGGACTCTTACTACACTGCAAACAGGTACGTCCCATACATACTTGTTCCTCACAAAACTAATTACATTTTGGTTTCCTCTCCTTAATTTGGTCCAGAGATAGTCCCTTCCCTATATCCCTCAGAAATCAGTCTTCTGCTTTCAAAGAAATCCCCTGAGGCCCAATTTTCAGGGGGTGTGACACATCTTAACTTTCTTTGGCTGCCTTTGAGGCTGCCCCAACTCCAGTGTTTCTGAGCCCAGCAGAAGTCAGGAAATGAGAGCATATGGTAAATAGTTTAACTCACACTAAAAGTTTGGCTTTCAATTCTAGCATGATTTTTTTCAGTGTTTTGCATCTAGTAAGTTGTCTGTTAACCCAAAAAGCTCTGGTTGAAGAGAATAAATTCAGTGACAGTGGACAGATACCAGTGTACCCAAGCTTGTTGCTAAAGAAAGCTGGGTGTGCCATACTGCATATATATGATACGTCTATTCAGTTTTGTGACAGATGAAACCTGAGCTCTGAAAAAAAAAAATTATCTGTTAAGATTTCAAGCTCAGTAGGTTTAAACCAAAACAAACACGATAACCAGTATTTAGTTTCTGAGCACATCCAGCACACTCAATTTGTCAGCAGCCATATATTTACAAACCCACAGCATATGTCCAATAATAGACAATTAATCCAATAATAGACAATAAAGACTCTTGTAAAGCCACTTGTAATAGCAGATGTTGCCTCTATCAAGAAAAAGTCTCTAAAAATGTTACCTTTTAATACTCCTTTTTTCTCTTACTCCCTCTTTTACAGAGCCAGGGTGGATACTATGAAAGAAATAAACATTAATTAGGTTGGGCTAATCCTCAAAAAGAACATAGCATAAACATCTTCCCCCTTCATTTACCTGATATTGACCACATACACAGTGTAATTCCAATTCTGGAAAGTACGGTTTAGCTGAAAAACAGGAAGACATTGATCACATGAATGGTGAGATGTTAATGGGGTTCTTTGTTGCTTAAGACAGAATTTCATCCTTCTCGCCTTTGAGAAATCGCCTTCAGTTTTTCAAAGCAAAGAGGACACTCTCCCATTTCAGTGAGGTGAGTGATATATTAGATGTACAACTAGTAGTGAGAGATGTGGGCTTTTCTACTGGCAGGAGAAAATTTCTGTAAGGTCATGACAGTGAATAGGTGAGTGCACAGGATGCCAAACTTCTCACTTTCTCCCTCTCTTCCTCTTCTTAAATTCTCAGAAACGTTTTGATTAGAAAAGATTTGCTGACAAACCTACAGGTATAATTTTCACTTAAAAGTCTACAACTTTATGATTATTTTTTTTTCAGATCTTTGTACTATTTATTCTGAGTGGGCAATTGGTGCTCAGTTTTCCCCATGGGAGACACTTTTGCATACACTGCTAGGGCCAAGTGACACCTTTCTAGATCCTTTGCCTCAGGCACCTATGCACTTCACCTGGCTACTGTTGCTAAGAGAACAACCTTGCTAGGTGTGGATGGCTGCATTTCTGGTTTGTAGATGACTGCTGTGTATGAAAAAAAAAAAGTGCATGAACTCACAGAAATGAACACTGCCTGATTTTTTATTATTTCAATCACAATGTAACTTTAATATTAGTATATGGGGAGAAAAATTTTGCTCCGTATAGTGCTGTTGTGTGATAGCAATATAGAAACATCTATCTTTTTTAGTGGACAATTCTTGGTTCTCCATACTTTCCAAAATCTCAGCTAGTATCTACATTTCTTAAGAAGCTGGCTGGCACACTGGAGGCATTTGAAAATTTTATCCATAGTGTCTAATAGCCACAGCTGGACCTGAGTTCACTGCAAGTCAATAATAGTATGTGTTCTCTGAAGAACTTTCTCATTTAAGGATTTATTTAGTATTGTCTCTTCTTTTTTTTCCTTTTCAGATTGATAAAATTAATAAGCCAGATTCATATATGTAATCACACAGGAAAGAAAACTTAACTTACCCATTCTGCAACCACATCATGTACTTTCGACACTGAGTTGGTGTTGGAACTAAAGACAGTTATAGATATCCTGTAGAATAGCCCACCTGTCCATTAAAAACAGCATTATAATGTTAGAAACTGAGCAAATTTACTTTTTTTAACAATAAGACTTTAGTTTCATGATGAGTATAAATACTGGACTGAACCCCAGATACAAGGACACCTCAAACTCTTCTTGGCATTATACAAGTTTGGAGTGAACAAGCCTTGCAGGCTTGGGCCCATTCTCACTAGTTCTGTCAAATAAGACAAGAATCCCTTCTCCCTCCACATTTTTAGAGACACTTGAAATGGGATATAGAAACTAACGATGCACGTATAAATAGTATTTTGCATATGCCTTTAATGTGGTGTGTAAAAGCAAGATCATGAAAGTGTCATGAATTTTTAAAATAATCATAACTACTTAGGTCTGTGACATGGATAAATTCTGCTCTCAGTCATATTGATGTAATCCAGAATTCAACCCCTGCAGATTACACTTAAAATTTTGTGAGAGCAGATAATTGAAAGTAACAAGAAAACTGAGGACAGAATTAGGTGGGAGAAGGGATATCCAGCTCTTGTTTTCACAGTGCGGTCTTTGCTCTCTAGGCCTGGCGATGGCCAGATAGTAGAAGAACCCACATTAGCTCTACAAAACAGGCAGCTGAACAAACCATCTTTCAGTCACAAAATCCACAACATTTGGCTTGGAGCAATTTTATATTCAGTAAAATCGTTTTAAAATGGCACGGGGTAAATAGAAATTCTCTTTAAGCTCATGAGTTGGTATGTAGTTTTACAAGATTTCACATCCAACAAATAACATTCAATCACCTCATAGTTATGCTCTATGTTAAAAGCCTGTACTTTTCACAAGTCACATTTTTTTCATTAAGCTGCTAAAAATTATGTATACTCTAGCTGGATAAAATTTCCCAGGATGTGGGGGAGGTTGAAGAGCTTCTGGGTCCATTCACTTGCACGTATGGACACATGGGCATTGCTCGGCTCAGGGCTGTTATCAAATGAACTTGCGGGTCTTGATCCCCAATACATGTATTTATCTTATGAAAATCTTACACTACATAGGACAGAACAAGACATGACTACAATTATTAAGAAGTTTCTTCCTGTCTCTTGATTGTGAAGGAACTTCACTATCTTTCAGAGTCTAAATAAAAGACCTTTTATTCTAGTTATGTACATGTGGAGCAAATGTCCTAATTTTACAGGTTCGTAGATAATCATTTTACAAGAGCTTGAAATAAAAGTATCAGGGAAAAAAGGTGAAGTCAGTGTTTTGCAATGTAATTGGGCATATTGGTTACTATCCTATTCATGAGCTGGCTTAAGTATTGTATTTCTTTTCATTATGGAATTAATCATATGATCATTGAGATTAGTATGAAAATTCCAATGACTAAAGTACCAATTTCTTGCAGGAAGATGGTTTACCAGTTACCTTATTTGGTAAGCTATGATTAAATTTTATATACAAGTAGAATGAACTTCCTTGCTTTTTGATTTACTGTCCTTTTTTTTCCTACTTTAACTCAGCAGACACACAAATTAGGTGTGCAGTTTACTCTGAAAATGATTTTAGTTTGTTATTGTTATAACTGTGATAGTTTCAAACAAAAAAGGGGAAAAAAAAAAGTCACCGGAGGTAGAAAATTGGACTTTGGGCAAGCTGAAAATATTGGAAAGACTTGGATCTCATTTATATGTATATATATCTCGGCGTATACATACATTCAATTTTATACACATAATGTACCGTTTATATGTGTTATACTGAAACACATAAACATGAAGCATGCATTATATAAATTCTCATACATTCATCTCTAATCATATATATAATTATAACATTATTTATATGATTATGTATATGGAAAAATCACCTTAATATAGGAATATGCAAAGTATTTTTAAAATAAAACAAAGTAACTACAAACTAGTCAACAGCTTCAAGATCTCCACCAGGTGGTGACCCAAAGCATGTTTTAATGAGGCAAAAAAAGAACAAGAACAAAGAGCTAATCTACATTTTTAAACACTCTCAGGAGACTGCAGTGGAAGATAACTAAAACTAAAAATGATTTCTCACTCTCCAAATTAAACAGTGGAAATCCCACCTCAAAATAGGGAATAAAAAAAATATTTTTCTGGGCAGAAAATTTATTAAAAGTAGCCAAAGATAACTTGAAAAAAGAGGAAAAAGAACCTGGAAAAATAATTCTCCCCACACCCACCACCAGCTAGAAAAATATAATAATCAATGAAATACCAGGATTGTTCTTTTTTAATCCTGTTAGGCAAATTATCCAAAAGTTTCTTTGGGAAAAGCTTTGCTTTTTGTAAGTTAAATCTTCAAAACCATATGATTACTGTGAGGGAAAAACATTCATACAATCTCGAAAAATAAAATGCCATAAAAATGTATAAGATACCTAGCAACCCAATATATAGGTCTCACAGTCTCATGAGAGTTGTCTTAGAGAACTACACAAAAATTAGAAACCATGTTAATGACATTTACTATCACTAAGATTTTACAAATTCCCCTCTACCGTAATTAAATTATTATTCCAATATCTCTTCATAGGCTAAATGGATCTATATCTAAAAGTTGAAAGCCAGCTACTTCTATGTTCAGTCTACAAAATGAATATCTAATAGATAAGATAATTTGATTTTTTCTACATCTAACTTAACGGCTTGACATACTGTAGTTGACCTCAGGTCGACACAGGCAGCCCAGCTCAGTGAAGGAGTAACATAAACAAGATAAAAAGACTGCAGGAGAGTTACTAAGATGATTCAGTGGTGGGTGAGGGGTGGTATTTTGGTTTGTCCCAGACGGTAAATTGGCCAAAGAATGAACGTGTGCCGAAGCTGATGACTGATGGTACATTACAGAAGAAACTGGCATTTGGGACTGCATGAAAGAATGATGGATTGCTGCTGCAGGTGTTGTCAGAGTGCCCTTCAAGATGGTCTCTTTGTGCTGAATAATAACTCCTCTGTCTGAAGATGGCAAAGGTATTGCATTATTCATTCTTGCAGTTCTTAATGACTCCAAAACAGAAGAGAGGTTTGCAAAACGTCCGTAATCAGCATTTTCAACATCCAAGGCGTGAGTACTAACAATATTCAGAGAATACATTCCTTCTCTGTGTTTGCTAAAGGATCCATGCAGTTCCTCTTCTGAATCCCATTCAGAAAACCTCAATATGTTTGATGATGTCAGAACAGCAGAATTCCATATGTCTCTATTATTACCAATGACTTCTTGTTCTACTGACCATGGAGGGTATCTCAGACTGTCCCCTTGATTTTCAACAGAGTTTTGTCCTAAAACAGGTAGATGACTTCTTGGTGTTACTGTTGTTGGCAAGCTTAGCTCTGCTGCACCCCACTGAGGGATCAGGCTTGGAGAAATTGTGTCAAGATGGTTCTGAAAACTCTGTGGGAGTGGAGGTGTGGAGTAGCTATTAGGAGGTACACTGACTCTGAACTTTGAGTCTGAATGAAGGAGTCTTAATTCTAAAGACGTCATTGGAAGGAAGTCAGAACTCATTAAATTAATCAAATTGATGTTTTTTAAAAAAATACCTGCATCTATTTGAACTTTACTTCTTGATTTATCATTAGTATTTGCTACAGCATCATTTGCTGAAAGGCTTTCTGACTGCGGTAATCCCTGTGTTCTAGTAGTGTTTACCAAACTCTTAACTGGTGTATCAATCAAGAAAGCAGCTTGGCTATCCCTTGAACATGAAGGCTGAGTTCCTGAATGCGTTGGAAGGACAGAAACAAGCTGCTGTCTATTGTTTAGGAAGGTCACGTTGGTTTGATCACTTGCTATGTCAGTTCCCATTTGCATATTCAACCTATCAAATATCATTAATTTTTCTGTGGAGTTTTCAAGTACCTTATCAATGGGACTTACCTGTACCTGTACAGAGGGTTGACTCAAAGGTGATTCCAGAGAAGGGAAAAGAAAATCAAAATAAAATTCACTGTTGGGAGACACAGTTAAGTTTTCATAATTCGTTTTTGACAATTGTGATATTGTCTTGACATTACTTTCTGAAAATCTCTCTGAAAGTCGTGGAATTGATGAACTAAAGATTTGTGTTTCCAAAACTGATGCATGACTAGAGAAGTTAATTTCTTCAGCCCTGTGACCTAATAATCTACTAGGAGATGTTTGTTCAGAGATACTGTTAAACTTAGCAGGTGAACTAATGGATGGCAATCTCTCTGTTGGGGAAGAAAGCAGTTTCTTAAATGAGAGCCACCAATTTCCTGATGGCTCCCCAGAAAACATTTGGGATACTTCTTTGAAATGATAAGAAACAGTCCAGAAACTTGCTCTTAAAGAAGGGGAACTATCTACATATTTTGTTGGAAAAAGTAAGTAAACTGAGTCCCGGGAGTTTCCAACTCTATTCATATTCTCTGGCTCTAATATGGAAAAAGCTGACTCTTCATTTTTATTATTATCACGAAATGCATCTAAACTGTTCTCCAGTACTCCATTTCTGAGGGTCTCACTTGGCTTTTGAGAATATACTGAATGTTTTAAATAATGAGACCAGTAATTGCCATTAGATATAAATATGTTGTCACTTTCCAAATATATGTCACTCAACGACTGTTCATAAACAGACTGGGTTGTCACAACATGCTTAAATGCTGAGCTTGTCCAGCCTGTTCCTGCCAGAAGTGCTGAAAATGTTAGTAGTTCTCTGCTGTGTCCTAGGACTGAATTTGTCAGTTGCATGTCAGGCATAAGCTTTGTGTATGTTTTTTCCATGTTTTGAAAAAAACTTGTTGTCTCCACAGAGGTTAAGTTTGTAATGCCCCCTGAGTGATGTTCCTTAATGTGCACAGATCTTCTAAACTGAAATTCACTGTTTGCTGCTATCATAGAAAAAGTTTTCCTATCCACATTGCCTTCCACTGTTCTCAGGTAAAAATTTTCAGGTGTGAGGTCTAGCAAATCTAGTCTACTTTTTTGGAATGATGATTTCTCCCTTGTAGGTGATAGAGATAAGCTAGAAAGAGAATGATGTCTGTCTTCTTGAATGTCAGAGGTAATATGATGATGAAATACAGTCTCACTCCACCAACTTGCAGGGTCTAAGATGTTGCTTATATGCATGAAATCAGCTGTGCCAGTGTTGGAGGACGAAATCCACACAGTTTCTTTTTTGTGTTCGTAAGCAGTGCTGCTGCTGCTAACGGGAAAGGGGAACGCTGACTCAGAGTCAGAACGATCCAGACCATCTGCCAAAGTCCATGCTAGCTTCGCATTAGGAGTTCTGCTTTGAAGAAGAGGAACCGTTGCATTCACAGAAGGCTCTGTAACAGCATCTGCTGCATCAGAAGTGCCATGAAATGAACTTCTAGAATCATTCAAAATATTTTCATTTGTTAACTGATTCATCACAGTATTCTCTAGGTTGATTTTTTCTGTAAAAGCAGCCAAGGTATCGTTGCCTGTCTCCTCAGAAGCAGCTGATGTGGACATAGTTGGAAGAAACAAGCTGTACGTCTTTTTTCTCTCTGGGTTCTCATCTGCTGAGTTTTTACTGAAATGGAGAGGCCTTTTTTTCACTGGCCAAATAATTGGGGTTGAGATAATTCCTATGTTTTTGACCCCTTCTATCTTAGACTCTTGCTGCCTCTGTGGTCGTGAATGGGAGGATTCAGGTGAATTTCTCTTCATTCTGAAGATACCCGTAGCAGGAAGTCTGAATTCCTGCAGGTCTGTGTGTAGTAAGCCACATAGTTAATGAATTAAAGAAAATAATGCAACTTAACTGTCTGCTCTTGGCTTTCTGCTCTTGGTCTAAAAATGAACTTACCGACAGTGGAAAATGACACCAGTTAGCTGGGTGAAAGTTTAATTTGCTTCTACTGTAAATGAATTTGGCTTGGTTTTCTACTTTCTCCTGTGAGTTTCAAAGCCAAAGAAAGGACTTAATTGTCCAGTTTTCATTTATGCTAACATTAATAAGGCAGTTGCTTCTGTAGTTACAAAATCAGAGTTAGCTGCTCATGGTGAACATAGAATGAGTCGCTCTACAGAAAGAAAAAAACACAATTTGGAAGAAATTTGCAATATTTTCTTCTTCCACAGCTTTATAAGTCCAAATAGGCTGAATTCAGATAAATTCTTTCACACTGTCTACTGTACTGCCTGACTGCCAATGTACAAGAAAGGATCTGCCAAGAGAAAAAATACTCCAAGAATTTTAAATCAGTAAGAACTGATGCACTTGGAAAAAAACCAGAACAAAACAAAAACCACAGAAAAACCCAGATTCTAACTTACGTATGTGGAGCACACTGAAAAAATGAATCTTTGCAAAAAATATCTTTCAGCCTCAGAGGAAAATTGCATAAATATATCTGTGTGTTGTTAATGACGTTTAACAACTAACTTAAAAAAAACTAATAAATATTTTATCAACACCTCACAAAATAATGCTCAGTCTGTAGGAGACAGTGATATCATAGAATTTCAGAAAACCTCAAAAGAAATCCCTGCTATTTTCCTGTGCTAATAATAGGCTCATTTACTAACTTATTTTTTCCCTTAATTTTTCTAAATGAAAAGTAAATGATATCTGATACTGTCAACATTTTCCCTAGTAAAGTCTGATCCAGCTGTTCTTGAAGTCAGTGGAAAGATTCCTGTTGACTCAGTGGAAGTGGCTTTGCTCCATAGGAACGATTCCACTTGGCTCCTGTGCCCATCCAGTGAAGAACAGACAACCCCAGCATACTACCACCCTGGCTGCACAAGCGGGAGCTACACAATGCCTCATGATCTGCAGCCTTAAATCATATCAATAGCACGGTTCTTTTAAGACCCTTTTAAAAAATCCCTCTCTCTTCTCTCGCTCTTTGCATGGGCAAATACCACAGCTGACACAAAGTTAGTCCCTCTTCTACAAGAGCCAGGCAAACATGGTACAAATAAACACCAAATTTGGTTCTGTTCTCATTTACAACATTTTGATTTTGTCCAGTGAAGTTACTCCTGATGTATTTCAGTGTAAAAGAGACCAGAACTGAGACATGACCCTTGACATTATGATAGTATGAAAAACACACCGTAAAATACAATAAATTTGCTCTAGACACAGTACAAGGAAAAATGTAACACAGGATTTCTTACCATTGTTTGGCTTATCGTTTCTATTAGTATCGGGCATGTTAGTGGTGACAGTGGGTGGTGTAGGAGTAGTAGCATTTACAGTAGCTGGTAATAAAGATGAGAAAGAGGTGAACTTGAATGAAATATGCATGTTAATGAGGTAAGACAAAATGGGAGCAACGCATGACAATGTAAAATGAAACCCTCTACATACAATGCCATAAATGTTAAATAAACACGTTATTCTTTTTGCACAAAGTGATGAATGGACATGAACTGAGGTCCCAATCCTGCAATCTTCACTTTCACTGACTTCAGTGGGAGTTTTGCCAGTGTAAGGGTTGCAAGATCAGTCCTGTACTGCTTTCAAAACTCAAAATCCTCTTATGAGAGCTTCAGATCCAAACAGCTGTGCAAAGACCAGAAAATAGATCTTATAAGTTCTAAGATGCATGCACTTAGAATATTGCTTGTGAATAGAATAATTGTCCCTACTCAGGCATTGATGATGAACAATTGTGAAACTAGAATGCCCATGTAAGGATCCAATTAACTCCAGTGAACTCCATACAATGAAGAGAATTGAAATCAGACTTGGAATAATTTGAGTGGGATATATATTTTGAAAGCTTCATGTAGGATCTCAGCTGTATTGTTCCCACTGACACTAAAAGGAGTCACCCCACAGAATCCTGGCAAATGTTTCCTGGGAGAACCAGCTAGAACACTTTTCAAATTCAGAGTGAGAGGCCAAAACTTCACATTTCCCCCTCCGCTCCCCCCTCCCCCCAAGGACTGGGAAAGTATACATGTGCTAGAGGAATTCAAAGATCATGCCACTGAATTTTCAAAGAACAGTTTGGAAAATAATTTAATTTTATCTTCTAACTCCCAGGGAATGCAAATCCACTCATTGACAGATCTCTTTTTTTCCTCAAAACTATTTCAAAAAATAGGAAGGTTTGTGCAGTATAATCCCACAGTGTTACACATCTTGTGCAGATTTTGACCAAGAAACAACCTGGAAAAGTTAAGCAATTATATTTTAGTCAAGAAATTACACCTTGATTTTTTGTGAAGTTTTTCTAGCTAACCTTTTGAGTCTGAAAGTCATAAATTGAGGTCTCATCTTAGGGCGCAGTTTCATGTTCAGGTTTCAGTGAAACAAGAAACTTCGGGAAAGAGAAAGAAGAGTTGGAGACTGCATCAAACAGGTTCTAACTGGGAAAGTGAATATATAAAGTGATACCCTATAGTACAAGGCTCTTCCATGTGACATCAGGGTTGTACTGTCTGAAAGACAAGTTTTAAGGCTTCTTACTGATTGCATCTTCCAGCCAACACTGTTAAAGAAGGCATTTTTCAGTGAATGAAAATCTTTGCTAAGCATAATGGAGAAAATGGCTCTTTCATCAGACTGTAGTTGACATAATCTGGCATCCACAAACTTTGTTGCTGGTACTATTGCACAACACACATCAAGCAAATAAAAAGAGAATCCAAACTGGCCTCTCAGTTTAAAATAAGTCTGCAGTGCTGTCAGAAATATACAGACTTTTTTTTTTTTTCATTATTATGACAATAATGGTAATGAGGAGGAACAGTGTAAATCTGATCTGCCACTTCCAAAGTGACAAACACAGAACACCATTAACACTTTACCAAACACTTTTCAGAGAAGGAAAGAATATTACCTTTGTGAAAGTAGTGTTTATTGAAGATTTGATGGTCTAAGAAATTAAGAGAGGCAAGACTGAAAGGTAGCATCTTTTATTAGAGGCAATATCTTCTACTAGACAAGTTAATAAAGCTGGAAAAAAAGGATGAGGCTTTTAGGAACACAGCCTTGTTTCGCTGAAAGTGTGTCCATTTCTGCAGCCATACTAGCTGATCAAATGAAAGGTAGTCTCTCTTCTTTTACACCATGTCTCTATTTGGATAAAGGAAAACTCCCAGAGTTCTTCCAAGACAATACACAAGGATCTTTATATGGTGGCTGTATTACCCTTTTCCCTTTACAAATGAAAAGACTAATATTGAATAATTGTTGCTGTCCCATTTACCTAAGGTATTTGAGTAGTAATATATAGAACATATTGTGCTTTGTGAATATGAGACCTGAAAATTGCTGTTTGAAATCTAATTACTGACATAACTGGCATTTCAGTTTTCCTGTGGAGACCAGTACAATATGGTCCAGGACTCAGAACCAAATTTACCTCAGGAAAATCTTGAAAAAGTACACTGAAGACTGACATAGATCTTTTACTGCCTTCCCAAGATGACTGCATATTTTTTTTAATTTTATTTTTAAGCTAAATCTGATTTACTTGTAAATGTCAGGTTTTGTCAGGAAAAAAAAAGTTCTGAGAGTTCCCCCTCCCCTTTTATATTTTATTCTCTCTTGTCTCTATCCTCCACCATTCAGCCTGAAAAAGGTTACAGAGCTAGACAGTACTTTTGGTGCAGCTGCTGCTGTGCTTAAAGTTCAGCATAGGATGCCACCTCATCAGCAGGTCTGTGTTCAGGAAGGTATTACGGAAATGAGCTGATGTTCATGTCGAGCATTTTTATAGAACTTCAGCCTCTAAGCAGAGCAGAAGGAATTAACTGCCCTTGCAAGTCCAATGATTCACATGGCATGGAAATCTTTAGGGTTCACCTATTCCTTGCGTTCAATTGAGCTGACCTTTCAAGAGACCTTATGAATTCTTGTATGTGGTTATTTTTACAGTATTAAAATATTCCTAAGTTCTGTAACAAGTATTTCATTAACAAACAGCTTCTGGATTTTTCAGTTTGATGTTAAATTTTTACCTGCTAATATCAAAGTATATAGCCTCAAAATAGCTTACTGGAGGGGGGGTGTGGGTGGGAAAAGTCAGTTCCTTTATTTACATCTGCTCATTTTTTATTTACAAATATACCCACTTCTTATCCTGGTTAATACTTTACTGTCAAAATGTGCAGGAGGAAGAAATGGAGAAAAAAATGAATGCAGTCAATTAATTCAGTTTTGATACGATGGAGGCTACTTGGAAAATGTATTATCAAGGGAGTGATCACATTTTTTCCACGTATTGTACGTACTGGACACCCACACACTGGATGACACTAAGGAATTCTTTTATTTGCTATTTTATATTACAGTTCACCCTTTTAGAAACAATAAGAAAAAAGAAATGGAATGAAAAGTCATGGACAATAGAGATGAAACAAAGATGAAACTCTGAAAATGACCTGGGCTTCTTACCTTGGCAAAGGCTTCCCAGATTTGCACAACTAGTTGGTTCAATTGCAGAAGAGGGAATTAGGTATGAGCCTTTAGAAAAAGAAATTAAAATAATTAGAAAAGTTTGGCTACTTGGCATATAAACCTACCATGTCTCGAAATATATTAGATCTTGCAGTGACACACTCATCAATTTCTCTCAGTGGCAAAACTGATATTGCCATTTGCCCATAGACTAATGTGTTTTCATCTTCTGTTGTGGCTGAGGGATCCATGAAAAACTTGCTGACTTGAAAGTTACAGTCATGTAACCTCGCCTGATTTTCTGAGCTTTCATTGTATACCATCCCATTAGGTGAATGCCTCTTGCATGTACTCTTGTGAAACGGCTTTAAGCAGAGGGGCCAGTATGGCCACAGGATTTATGTAATCTTTGTGAGCAATAGCGCACACCTTGGAGAAGCAACCACGCTCCACTGCTGCAGCACAGGTTACCCACCACACATTTCTGAGTAATCTGCTGGTGACAGACACCAACCAGATAAAAGGTGATTAAACTTGTTCCTCTGCCCTGGGTGTGGGCGTGATTAATATTCTGGTATGCATGATTTATAAGCAGATAATGTTATAAGTCTGTATCTCTGCTGAATTATTCATAACAACATGCACACACTTTGATGATCTGGAGACAAAACCAGGGTATATAAGAATGGCTACACAAAGAGAACTGGTAAAACTGCATTAATTACACTTGGTGTATCCCACAGGTTCAGCTGCGGCTACAGCTGCTTTTGCACTCTGTGTGGAAAATAATGGGGCCATAGAGTAGGGCATAATCTGAACCTACTGGGAGAGTTGCCCTTTTGGCTTTTGCTTTACCACTTCAGAATCTTATTGACTCAATGAGGTTCTCTCATGAAACATTGTATCTTTCCATAAAATTAAGGAGCCACCACCCATCAGCTCGTAAAGATAGCCAGGAAAATATTTCCTGTGTTGCAAGAACAGATGAAGCATGGGGCCTCAACACGAATCACGTCACGCCACAGATACCACTACATGTATTGCAGACAAAAACAGGGCAGAATTTAAAACATGATCGTCAACAAATATTAAAGCTCAGCTTTTTGGTTTTCTCAATGGATTAAGAGACACAGGAAAATCCACTTCCTATGAACTGGAAGAAGGATGTTGTAAGTGAAGGACGGTCCTCACCCTGGGACGGTCCTTACCCTGGTCCTCATGGGGGACTTCAACCACCCCGATATCTGTTGGAGGGACAACACAGCAGGGCACAAGAAAGCCAGGAGGTTCCTGGAATGTGTCGATGACAACTTCCTTATCCAAGTGATAGAGGAGCCGACCAGGAGAGGTGCCATGCTGGACCTTGTTCTCACCAACAGGGAGGGGCTGGTGGGGGATGTGAGCCTCAAGGGCAGCTTTGGCTGCAGCGACCACGAAATGGTCGAGTTTGGAATCCTTACGGAGGCGAGGAGGGTGCGCAGTAAGCTCGCTGCCCTGGACTTCAGGAGAGCGGACTTCAGCCTCTACAGGGAACTGATTGGAAAGGTTCCTTGGGAAGAAGTCCTGGAGGGAAGAGGGGCCAAAGAAAGGTGGCAGGTGTTCAAGGACTTTCTCCTCCAAGCGCAGGAGCGATGCATCCCAATGAAGAGGAAGTTGGGTAAAAGCGGCCGCAGGCCTACGTAGGCCTACGTGGATGAATAGGCCGCAGGCCTACGTGGATGAATA